>NC_045170.1:17134353-17156853 GCF_900700415.2 Clupea harengus
CACACACACACACACAAACATGCTTTTTGAGTATACATTTTCAAGGCACAAATGAGACACACACACGCACACTGCTTTCAGAAAGTGTAGCTAAACCACACACCCACAAACGGCTGTCAGGCAGTGTAGCTAAACCATGCACTCACACACACACACACACACACACACTGCTCTCAGTCAGTGTAGCTACCCCCCCCCCACATATACACACATATGGACACACTGTTCCAGACAGCGTGTCAGTTCTGTCCAGGAGATTGACTTCTGCACAGCCCCAGCAGTAGCAGTGCTGTGTGTTGGGTCACTGAGGCCGGCTCCAGAGAGGAAATCAATAAGCTCAGGAGCCAAGACTCTTCGTGCTCAAATCCCCCCCCCCCCGCCCCACACACACACACACACACACACACACACACACACACCCCTCCCTCCCCATGCATGCTCCAACTCTAACTCCAACCCCCCATCCCCCCCCCCTCAACCCAGCCTCTGAGGAAAACTGCAGACTGATCTATACATACATTACAGCCATTAGATACTTACACCCGAGTCGGCTCACAGCTCACATTAAACTTTAATGTGCTGTCATTAATCGTCATCCGTCAGAGCTCTGCTCATGTCCTAGTCAGGCTTGGCGCTCTGTTGTTGCACCGGAGCTCGAAGAACACTATACGAGAGGGGTTTGTCCATTTGGGTTGCAATGTCATCGTAAAAGACTAGGAAACGAGATGAATAGGGCTGCATAAAGTCCCTTTGTTGTGGGCTTTTAGCGATGCGGTGGATCTGCGTGAGAGGAGTCGCCTCCTGAACAGGTTCGCGCTGCGAGGCCCATCCCTACCTTCGGCTGTGGAGATGTCAACAGAGTTCACCCAGCAGCAGCAGGTCAAAGGGCCATAATCTCTGGGTGTTTGCCTGGTAGGGAGTGTTTCAGCTTTCTTTTGAGTGTGTGTGTGTGTTTTGGGCGCCCCACCCTTTGGTTCAAGACCTTACGACAACACCAAGGTCTTAAGACTCCCTCATACACTCTCTCTCTCTCTCTCTCCCTCCCTCTCCATCTCTCTCTCTCTCTCTCTCCCTCTCTTCCTCTCTCCCTCTCTTCCTCTCTTCTCTCGCTGACAGTGTAAATGCCCCCTCACAGGGACGTGATGTTGTCATTGGCTCCATGTGGCTGACAGTGTTTCCACAACTCTCCCCCACCCTTCAAATCCCCAAAGCCTCCCCCAGCAGGTCCTCTTCTCCACACACACACACACACACACACACACACACACACACACACACACACACACACACACACACACACACACACACACACACTCACTGGCTGCGGGGGGAGAAAAGGTCAGAGCCGCGTGTGGCAGAGATGTTATTCTAAACCAGTGTTTAGTGTGCATTGGGGAGAAGAGGGAGGGAGTGTGTGCGAGTGAAGTGAGTGATGAGAGGGTAAACGGAGAGAAAGAAGGAGAAAGAGAGAGAGGGAGACGAAAAGACGCGGATGGAGAGAGGAGGACATAGCAGGCTCATCTTCCCCGCAGCAGAAAGGGCATCTTGTGCTGGTCAGGACAGTGCAGGTTCTATTTCTGACTGGCATTCTTTTTTTCTTTTTTTTTTCTCCTCCCTCCATCCATCCCTCTCTCATTTGGCTTTTCCTTGAAACTGAGAACAGAAAACAAACGCCGAGGAGGAGGAGGGGGAGGCCAGTGGAAAAAAACTGTCTGGAGATTCACCATTGAACAGACAGCTGCACGCCCTTTAATGTTTGTGAATGATTTTAGCCTTTTCAGTTTTTCTTTCTTTCTTTCTCTCTCTTTCTTCCTCTCTCTCTCTCTCACTCTCCCTCTTTCTCTCTCTCTCTCTCTCTCTCTCTCTCTCTCTCTCTCTCTCTCTCTCTCTCTCAGGCTGTCATTATGAACATATGGCTGAGTGGTAGTTTAGTGCAGCATCACCTACTCAGGGCTTCACCCTCTGTGTGTGTGTGTGTGTATTTTTGAAGAATCTGGGAAGCCAGCTGCCATTTTCTGAAAAGCACAGAATGAATACATAAACATGATCCAAACGAACACACACACAAACACACCCAGTCAAGGAGAAATATTTAAAGCATGACTTGAGTGGTGACTGAAAAAAACCAAACAAGCCAGAAAAAGAAAAAAACTCCACGACGACAGCGTGACTATTGATGTGCTGGCCGCCATGGTAACTGACTGGGGCTTGTGTGTGTGTGTGTGTGTGTGTGTGTGTGTGTGCACGCACGCAAGCAAGCGTGTGCAGATGATGGGGAGATGAGTCAGAGGCGTGCGGACAAGGGGATGACACGGCACGGCACACCGCGGCACAGCGGCTCGCTCTTGGACTGGACCACGTCTTCTCCGCAGGGGTGGGAGGTGAGGGGTGGGGAAGTGTGTGTGTGTGTGTGTGTTTGGGGGGGAGAGGGGGCACTGCATCATGGAAGGCCGATTAAAAATGCAGTGGGGTTTACACAGCAGGAGTAGGTCTGATCCCAGCCACCCGGACAGGCTGTTGCATTGAATAATTTAGGCAGCGTTTGGAATTTTTCACTTATTTATTTTTCTCTCCTCTCTGCCATCCTCTCCTCCTCCTCCTCCTCCTCTTCCTCCTCACGCTAGCCGAGTGGGTTAAATATGTACAGAGGCGTAATTGTGTCACTCTAAAGTGGTAAAGCACCAGGTCACAGTGGATTCTGAAGCAGAAAGAATATTTGGTGAGTCTGCCTGTGGGTGGGTACTGTGTGTGTGTGTGTGTGTGTGTGGTTAAGCCAGTCTGGCATGCCTGTAATGGGATGTCTTGGAGAAGCTGCCATCAGCAACCAGAGGACAGTAATGATTTGATAAACACCACCTCCAGCTCTTAGCCAGACAGACCTCCACCTTCAGCTCTCTGCCATGTTGTTAGTGAAGGAGAAAAACTCTTGTCACTGTGCTCCAGTCACCAGCCTGGCCTTGCCAGCATGAAGGTCTTACATTCTCTTTGCGCCTTTCAGCCTTTCAGATTTTAATGCTTGTTTCGCCTTTTCCAGTTCTTGTGGAAGCAGATGTTCCCCGCGTTGCTAGCAGGTGGTGTGGACACGCTGATATAAAGTCTCCGTGGCACAATGTCAGGCGTCTCTAAATTTAAGCTTGCTGAAGCGTCTGTGCTGTGTTAATTGTGGCTGTAACCCTGTGTCTAAAGAGGGGAACTCTGTCAGCCGCACACGTCGGCTCCGAGGCTGTCTTTATTTTTATTTACACAACGCCAGGCTCGGTTTGATAACACATAAGAGCTCGGCTGTGTAGCAGTATCGCTTCCCTCTTTAAATACGGTCGACTGAAGGGGTGCAGTCCTTGATGTAAATCTATCACACAAGTGTTCTCTCTCTCTAGGTGTCCATCCAGTGTGTGCGTTTAAAAACACTCTCGTGGCTCTCTAAGTGGGAGACAAACAAATAGCATCAGACTTGATTAGATTTGATTAGCTCAAATGTCACCAACGTTTCAATCATCGACCACTTCAGCACAGGTGGCTGAATCAAACCCGTCTCCTGTAACTCTTGTAACTGTGCAGCTTGGTTTGAAAACACAAGAGAGCTTGAGAGTGCAGCTGTATTGTTGATTTTATTTTGTGTGACCTGATGGTATTTTTTTTTAGTACCAAAAAGTTTGGTGGAGAGACTCAGTCTGAGAATGCTCAATCAGGAAACAGACTTTTATTCTTGCAATGATGCATCAATGGAGAGAGGGAGGCTTCACTCAAAAGATTCCCCTATATCTCTGATTAGACATTGAAACAGTCTCAGTTTAAATATCCTACATAGCTTAAGGGGTGTCAATCCATAGCTCTGACCCACCATGAATATGTATCAGTCTGCTACCTCTGAGACAGGAAGTTTCACACTGTTGGTTTCACAGGGGAAATTGTTGATTAGCAAATGTCTCAGAGGCCTGTATTCATGGGGGTGGGGGCATGAGGAATACACATATAGCAGGACATTCAACCAGAAACCCTTACATTTTAACCTAAGTCCAATTAAAAGCAACAAATACAAATGAATATAAGATTAATTGGATTATTGATTATTGTCAATAATTAACTGATCCTTAATTCTGATTTGCAATTCTTTCAGACCTCCACTTTAGCTCAACTCTCTGAGTCCCACCTCAATCTCCTGGACGTCCTGTAACTGTATTTACCTCTGCTTCATTCTAGGCTTGGATGCGTGTCGAGCAGCAGTGAGAGACTCCACCCCCGTGTCGCCATAGCAGTTAGAGGCTCCGCCTTGGTTGCTGAGGTCACCTGAGGGCCCGCCCTCCCTCCCCCGCCCGCCGCAGTCATGCCGCCACCTGCGGACATCGTGAAGGTGGCCATCGAGTGGCCAGGGGCCTTCCCCAAACTCATGGAGATCGACCAGGTGAGTGCCCAGGCCCTCTGAACCGACAACAAGCAAGGAATACCTGTTCCCTCAGACCTGGACTAACACTTAGGAATTGTCCTGGAGTGGTACTGTCTGCATATGTATGATTGTAAATCAAGGATGATATCATATAGATGTTGATGTATAGATCAGGGATGTATGCCTTGGTGGAGTGCAATACTTATGGCTGAAGTAGTAAGGATCGAGATGCCTCCCTAGAGGGCAGTCTTTGATCCTTTGCTCCGCAGGCTAGAACAAAACGCTCACGTATGGTAGATCTCAAATCAGTCTAACTTTACCAGCCTTTGAAGGTTACCAGCCTTCATGAGTGTTTTAGGTAGCGGTGGGATTGGAGAAGTGGGTGGGAGAAGGAATTGGTAGGTCACCAGTCTCCCGACATCAGACGAGACGGCGGCGGCGACGTTAGCCACGCTAACTTGAAGCGTTAGTACAACACAGCGGAAGACGTCCATTTCATCAGCGCCCGAACCTGAGCGGCTTTGATGTCGGAGCTTTGTAGCTGCAGATGAGAGTAGTTTTATCGGAGTCGCCCGTCGCCCGAGCAAAAGTGCACAGGAACATCACTAATGAGATGAGGGGATAGAGAGTGGGTACAAGCAAATCAATATGGGGTCGACACACACTCACACACACACACACACACACACTCTCACACACACCCATACCCGCCCAAAACGAAATTTAATTTGAACAAATTGCTCTTCCATACTGCCAGCTCACTGCCACAGCTCATGTGTATGCATGCGCAGTTTCTTTCTCTTAATTGGGTTGGCGGCTCCAGATGCGGCTTTCTCGATCCTGTTGGGGTTTTGTGTGTGTGTGTGTGTGTGTGTGTGTGTGTGTGTGTGTGTGTGTGTGTGTTTATTTCTGCGCAGCTCGGCATGTTTGTGCCCCTTCGTGTAATGTGACAGCACCGCTGCCTCCCTCCTCTCTTAATCCTGGTTCCACGTCGTGTAGCTCTGCTACCATCACCGCCCCCCCACCCCACCCCCCACCCCACCTCACCTCACCAGTGGCATATGTCCGCTCAAGTCGGCCTCACAACGCATGAAAGAATCTTCCTCCGCGAGCCCCACTCGCGAATAACTCTGCATAAATTACACCCCCTGCTGAAGTGCACTGTTACTTATACACACGCTCTTTCATTTTTTTTTTTTTTTACTCCCCCAACTTTTTTTCCCGCCCAACTCCATTCCCATTCCCTGGCTCCGTTCTCAAATGTCACCGGTGCCTCGGAGGTCCGCAGGCAAACATTTAGCTCCTTAACACGCGAACGGGGAAAGACGGTGTGGAGCTCCTGCAGCTGTTGGCATAGGCGCAGTTCTAAGGCGGTCGAAGCCAAGTGACAAACCCAGCTTTCGGCTTCTGCTAGCGGGCCAGGGACGCTGCCTGGTATCGCAAACCCGATGGCCCTTTGACTTGAACTGAGCCAGTTGTGGAGTGTGTGTGTGTGTGTGTGTGTGTGTGTGTGTGTGCGCTGTTTCAGCAGGAAGTCCTTGTGACACTTGTGTGTAGTTGGTGCACTCCTGCAGAGGTGTGTGTGTGTGCATGTATGTGTGTGTTCAATGTTGTAGCCAACTGAATGTAACTGGTCTGGAAGTCTATGCTTACAGCCACTAGCCTCATCCACAGTCCCCACTCTCACACATGTCCCTGCTAGCGACCACCCACCTCCATGAACACACACACACACACACACATACATAGACACATACACACACACACACACACACACACACACATACACATAGACTCGCAGAGCTGCAGTTGCAGCTTGTGTCCTGTCACTTTTTGTCTCCAGATATATGTGAATATAAGTGAGTTGGCCTACTTGGCCATGCTGTAGTTTAGATGCAGGCCAGTCCTACTCGCCAAACCCCTTGAGGTTCAGGTACTCATTAAGTTAATGTTTAGCATGTTGGACATTAATGAATGAATGAATGAATTAAGCTTGTTCATTTCCCACAGAAAAAGCCACTCTCGGCCATCATTAAAGAAGTGTGCGAGGGGTAAGTCTTCAAAAACCATGTATTTATTTATGTTTACATATATTTCTCAATCTTACTGCTTCAAGGAGTGTGTGTGTGTGTGTGTGTGTGTGTGTGTGTGTGTGTGTGTGTGTGTGTGTGTGTGTGTGTGTGTGTGTGTGTGTGTGTGTGTGTGTGTAAAATTGTGGACTGCTGCTGACATCGTGTTTCCCTTGTGGCCCGTTTCACAGATGGTCAGTGCAGAACTATGAAAACTACGCCCTGCAAAATGCAGACTCCACAAACTTCTACATCACAGAGAAGGTAGCGACACCTCCCCTCATATATCTTTACATTCAGAGCTCTTGCCTCCTCTCTTTGTAGAGGCAGAGGCACAGTCTTGTTCTGTTGGATCAGAAATACAACTAGCGTCAAAAACAAATGGCTCCTGTGTTTCCCCCTCTCTCTCTCTCTCTCTCTCTCTCTCTCTCTTCCTTTCCTGTTCCTCGTTTTCTCTCTTTCCTCAGAATCGCAATGACATCAAGAACGGCTCCATCCTGCGACTGACCAAATCCCCCGTGAGTAGCATGCGCCTTTATCTCTCTCTCTCCTCTCTCCCTCTGTTTTTCTCTCCCTCCCTCCCTCCCGCTTTTTATCTCTCTCTCTCCTTCTCTCTCTATCTCTCTCTCTTCCTTTCCTGTTCCTCGTTTTCTGTTCTGGGTAGTTTGAGGACATGTGTGGAGTTGAGAACCCCCCTCCCCCTCCCCCTCCTTTATCTTTTCTCTTCCTCTCATGTCTAAATCCTCTGGGCCATACCTCCTGTCTCTCTCTGTCTCTCTGTCTCCTCTCTCTCTTGCCCTCACGTAATCCTTCAGATATGAGGTGATAGCCTTCCCCAACGTAGAGCAGTGGAACAAGTGTCAGCTGGTATGGAAATTCTTGCTAAACAAGGCACCGCCGGAGGAAGACTGAGCGACTAAACCTTCAAGCGCCACACTGAATTCTGAAGCCATCCTCGCATCAATTGAAGAGCCTTCACACTCTTTGTGGCCTTTAAACGCGTGTAATCAGTGCTCTTGTGTACGATATTTATACAAACACATTGCCTCGTTTCGGCTTTGATGTGACAAAGCGGAATGTTCCGGTGAAGAGATGCTTGTGTTTTGTAAACGACTCCTAACCAGCGTGCCTTACACTGCATTGAGCCGTCAACTCCTATTTATGAAATCGGTCAACACGCTGATCCATAGCATCCTCAGACATGGAGTTGTCTTGTGTAGCATTAAAATTCAAAAGGAGCACGTATTACAGCCACTAAATATTAAATAAAATAAAATATTAAATATTAAATGTTTCAGCCTCAGCGTATGTGAATGGCACAGACTGCCCTGGCAATGTGCCTCTCTCGGCGGTTCCGTGTCTCGCGGTAGCCATTGTCAATAGTTGTTGTAGTCGTTTCTGTTGGCAGGTTAGCTTCTAGGGCAGAACATCAATCATACCAAGCACCCCGCCAGCATATCACAGTTTGGGTTTCCAGCCAGAGCCGACATGGTCGACACGCTAACTCCCCAGCGCCCAAACCCAGTGAAAAGAGTCTATGTGTATGGTGGGTGTGAGCTTGGCCAAGCAAGTCGCCGCTACCAGCAGCGCATGTTTGTGTGCTGCGCTGGCCTGTGATGTGGCTTTTGACATTAGGGTGAGGCTTTAGCCCTCAGTGTTTATGTCTTGTGAGGTTTTGGTGGGTTTGCAATTCACTTTCTTTACAATTCTTTGGCATGTTTCTTTCATGAGGTATCCTCTCTCGCTCAGTGTATGGGCTGTTGAAAGTGTGAAAGTTTATAAATAATTGAAATGCGTATCTTACTAATAATTTTTTTCACATTTGCACCAACCCTCTTGGACTCCATGTCTCCTCCTCCGTCTCCTCAACGACCCTTGACCCCCGGGACGCCAGGCCACGACGGCGCTGGAGCTGCACGAACGCATCCAGTCGTCCAGCATGGACGCCAAGCTGGAGGCCCTGAAGGACCTGGCCAGCTCCTCGCGTGACGTCACCTTCGCCCAGGAGTTCATCAATCTGGACGGCATCTCCCTGCTCACGCAGATGGTGGAGAGTGGCACAGAGTAAGCTCCTCTTCCTCCTCCTCCTCATCCCTTCATTCCTTTTTTTTCTCATCACCCATCCTCCTCTCTCTCTCTCTATCTCTCTTCTTTCATCTCCTCTCTGCGTTCCGGAGCGAGTGGAGGTGTTTTTTGTGAAGAGGCTCTGTGTGTCTCTCGGTGGCCTTCAGTTCTTGAGTGTGTTGAGTCAGAGCTTCAGCAGCAGCCAGGCGTTTTCAAAACGAGCCGGATTGTTCGCCGTCCTTGGCATTGCACAGCACCCCTTCATCTCAAGGAGGCCTCGGAAATAAACCCCAGCAAAACCTGATCAAGGACGTTTCCAGTGCCAGGCAACACTTGTGTACCCGATACGCGTAAATAAAGGGGTTCATTTGATGACGTGGGTATAAGTGGGCATACTGAACAGCCTTGTTTTAAGAGGCCACCTTGGGTCATTACTGAGGCGATCTCCACCTCCTTTTTTTTCTTTTTTTTTTTCATCTAATTTTTTCTGCCCCGCAGTGGTTCCAAATTCTTCCCCCGTCAACACATTTACATTTGATCGAACATCGGTTCGTGTTTTTCCCCCCTCGCTCCCCTTCCACTCTTCCAGAGACTGCGCCAGTGTGCCTCGCTCCAAGGTTACCGCGAGGGCAGACGCTTCTGCTGAGCTGGAGCTTTTCTCCACCGCGCTGCCGGGGAGAGACCTGCGGGGGTGCACATGCTCTCTGAGCACGGAGGGAGAGAGGGAGAGAGGGAGAGGTTTGAAAGAGATTCATAGAGGAGAGAGAGAGAGAGAGAGAGAGAGAGAGAGAGAGAGAGAGAGAGAGAGAGAGAGAGAGAGAGAGAGAGCACTAGCACAGAGATAAAGGCATGGATAGAGAGGTGTGTTCAGGCAGTCATTCCTTTTTAAAGAGCCGCTCTGCGTCTCTGAAAGACAAATGAATATCACAGAGCACAGTCTCTCCTCACCATCCCTGCGTACCCTGCAGCCAGTGGGTAGCTTAGTGTGTGTGTGTGTGCGCACCGCAGACGAGGGCACATCTCTGCAACATACCAGCCTAATTAGTCCTCCTCTGGCCCCATCCGTCCCCCAGCGCAGTGATTGGCAGGGTTTGCTCAGGCCGTGTGTGTGTGTGTCTGTGTGTTTTTTCCTCTCCTGATTGCTGAAAGCTCCAGCCTGACTGCTGGTTGTTTATCTCTAGCTGCTTGTTTATTTGTGGTTCCCTCAGAGCTAGCCGTTAGCCGAGGCGAATCCCCCCTCCCGGTCCCTCTCTCTGCAAGGTTATTGCCGACCCCTTTCCCTCTCTCTCTCCGAACCCCCCCTCAGTACACGTGACATGAGCTGGGGTATGGAGGAGAGCTCTGGAGCTCAGGGTTGGTCAGGTTATTATTCCGTTGCCTTAGTGATCCTCTGAAAAATCCTCCCGTGTCTGAGAGCAGTTCATGTAGTTCTGTTAAAGTTCACAGCCTCATCGAAGTGTATGTGTGTGTGTGCGCGTGCGTGCAATGTTGGTTCATTTCGGAATGAAAAGACTCTTCACAAACCCACACACAGTCACAGAAACATGAGCACACACGCACACACGCACACACACACCGAGAAAGAAATTCCAGCCAGCCATTGACCATAATAAGAGGCTTTAGGCATGACGGCACTCTTGAGGGTAGCCTGCTCTCATGCCTCTGCCCAGAACATCTTGTGGCACTGAGACTTGCAGCAGAGACAGCTAGCGTGGGGATGGAAGGGGATCATCGCCATCTACTGGCCACCACACTCACAGCCCCAGACATGATAACCACGATGGAAGAATGCTGTGCAATGCATTGGATCAGCACTGGCGCCCCTTAAATAACGGTACAAATTGGTTTTAAGTTTTTGAAATCAGATCCGACGCCTCGCTGCTGAACCATTTGAAAGTGAGAGAGCCCTGTCACGAGTCTTTCACCTCCTTTCTCCTATTCACCTTTACAATATTGTGTCTTTTTTTTACTATTGTGATGTATGTTTGTAAATTGTATTTTTTTTCCCTATGAAAGTGCATTACTGTCATGAGTTTGCTGGCGAGTGCGATATTGCAATGATGTGAGTTCTAACTTTTGCCAGTAGAGGGCGGTATCCATGGTAAGCGTATCGTTAATAATGATTGGTCCCTTTCTGTAGGTACTCTGCTTTGCATGCTTGGTGCGTCTGTTAAGAGTCTGTTTACAGTGCTTTCTGGTATTCTCTGGTATCTCTCTTCTCTCGTTTGCATCGCCTGCATTTTGTGTTTCGTTTTGGTGAAACGATGCATTCACTGTTCAGGTGTTTCACAAGTGAATGTCAGAGGCATCTCATGGTTTGGAAAGAGACACTGTTTGGAAATCCAGGCAAATGTCAGTGGCTTCAGTTCTGTGTGTGTGTGTGTTTGTGTGTGTGTGTGCGCGCAAGTCCTTTTGTTGGTTGATTATGTTTTCTCCCTGACGTCAAAGTTTTTAAATCTTTGCAGACGATATCAGAAACTACAGAAGATAATGAAGCCCTGGTAAGCCCCATCCTCCCCCCCTCTCCTCCCCCCTCCGTCTCAGCTGGATAACCCCCCCCCCCCCCCCCTCTTCTACAACTCTTCTCTAATCACCTGACCGAGTCTGCATGACCTGGCTCTGGTCCCTGTCCTCAGACCGTTTGGGAAATCAAACAAACAAACACGGTGACAGAAATTGGGTTACTGATCTTGATCTCGCCCTGTTCCCCCTGGGTCACCATCCATTTAACAAAGTTGTCAGTTTTTTCGTCATTTTCCTGACCTTTGCATGCGGTAATGGGCATTTAAAAACATACTGCACACCTGTTTGCATCCAGATTAAGGGGTCAGCATACTCACATTTAAGATTGCACCAACTCTGTTCTCTGATAGCCAAGATAAAGATCGTTTGACGATTTTTGCATGATATTCATGTTCTTTAGAGCTGTAAACGAATCACGTTCGCATCAAAACAATCTGATCGAGCACAAAACCCAAGCCAGCAGAACGCTTTTTGAAGCTGTTTGTTGTGAACTCTCAGAGAACAGCCTTTGGTGCCTCTTGAAGCTCTGGTCCGTTTTTATTCTGTGATGAGGGGGTTTTGTAGCAATTGTGTGCTTTTTGAGGTGAACCATTGGCCTGCACTTCACTTCGATCTTTTTGTAAACAAATAACAATCCACTCAACTCATCCAACCAAAGAGTTTTCCTGTCTCTCTTACTAAGTACCAGAGCAGCACTTGCTCCCGCTTTGTAAAGGTCAAAGAGGATGCCCACTTCTAAAACATTGCTCAGTTTTTCAAGAGGTCCTCTTCACATTGTGCCTAGCACTACCGACAGGCCATTGGCTCATCAACAAGTTCTCATTGGTCGAGAGCCAGATCACATGACTGCCCAGTGCCAGGTGCAAAAAGCTTTACTCACCATTTTGGTTGGTCTGTGGACTACTGTCCTCCAACTGCTGTGTTCTATGTGACTGCCAAGGCGCTGTGCCACTGTATGCGTTAACCCTCTGCTCTCTCGGGCTGTGTCATGTTTTTACCCCTATGTTAACCATATTAATATATTTATCTATATTTATTTATTTATTCATTCATTTATTTATTTATTCATTAGAATGATGTCCCAAACTAACATAAAAAGTTCAGAGCATAGACAATCATTTTGGGGAATTATGAATTCTTATCAATCCAGTGGTTTTGCCGATGTTTTTGTGTCTTTTTTTTATTTTCTATTTTTTTATTTATTTATTTGTTTGTTTGTTTGTTTGTTTGATATTGATTTTGTTTGGGCAATTGTTTCCATCCAGTGGTATCTATGCTTTGAAAGTTAAACATGGGAAGAGGCTTTTGACCACACTGTTGAATCAGTGATGCAGTCTACCACAGGGGGGCAGCACTGCTCCATATTTAACCCTGATAAAGCATCGACTCGAGTTTCAGCACATTTCAATTTATCGCTAGTTACCAGGAATTAAATAAACACAAAAAATTACGAAAATATTATTTAGTAAAGAGAAATATAGTATGAATCATGACATTTCTACTTCTGCTAGCCAGCCTTTAACCAAGAACAAACAGCTTTCTGTGCATGTGTCCTGTACATCTTTTAATGATACGCTTTAGTAATAACTTTTATTCACCCATAGGTGCCATGTTTTCATTTTTATATTATTTAGCCATGTCACACCACAGCTGAAATGTAATTTGTCTTTGACGTATTACATTTTTCACAAACAGCCTCAGTCAGTACATTTTTAATGTTTCCTGTAAATGGACATTTATTGTGTGAATTGCAGATTTGACGTTATTTTATTTCCCCCAATTGATTGACTGGCAGTGACCCCCCTTTATTATAAACATTTGTTCTTCAGTCATGCAGACAGTCTTTTAGACCTAAATATGGTTGTTTGCCTGTGCTGTAGTGTTTTGGAAGGTGGCACGGATTCTTGTCATGTATTGCTTAAGGCCTGAATACATCTTATTATTACAGCGCAGTGTGAACAGAAAATCAAGGTCACCAGGATAGTTGTTAAGTGTTACGTTCACCGTTTCAAAATGCATCCCCATGACACCTGTCAATCAAAAGCCTTAATGGCTGCATACGCCAGCACATACCCTTGAGTTCCTGACTGCTGTGCTTGGACCTATGGTCTCAGTTCTGTTTCATCATCTTGTTTTAATGAACATTCAAATCCTGGTCTGAATAAACTGGTAATAAGCTACTATGTCAACTGTGTTAGTAAGTACTGGGCTTCATAAGGGCGCCATAGAGAAGCGTGACTTCAGGAGCTTCTTTTCGGACTGTTGAAGATGATTAGGGACTAACCAGCTTCCTCTCCTGCCACTGGTGATGAGATGGCGCCACTAATGTCACTACATTAACACAGCATGGGTGCTCTGTCTGCGCAGCTGCTCTGTCTGCGCAGCTGCTCTACGGCTGCGTCCCGCCGCTCGCTACTGCTGGCCCTCCCTGGCGCCCCCTACTGCTCTTGGAGGACTGAGCGCTCTCTTCCTCCTCCTCCTCCTTCTCCTTTCCCTCTCAGTGCATCTAGAACCCCTGGCTGTGGATTCTGTCTTTTTCTCTCTTCTCTCCCTTTTTATCTCACTTTCTCCATAATTTCTCTCTCTCTATATATCTTTCCATTCCTTTCTCACCTCTATTCTTCCCTCTCTTCTGTTTTTCCTCTCTCTATCTCTCTCTCTCTCTCTCACCAAGGCTTCTTCTTGCTGCTTTCTCTCTCTCTCTCTCTCTCTCTCTCTCTCTCTCTCTCTCTCTCTCTCTATCTCTCTCACCTGCCTCTGCTCAAGGCTTCTTCTTGCTGCTTTCTCTCTCTCTCTCTCTCTCTCTCTCTCTCTCTCTCTCTCTCTCTCACCTGCCTCTGCTCAAGGCTTCCTCGTGCTGCTTTCTCTCTCTAGTTGCCATGTCTCTGCGCTCTCTGCTACTGCGACCCCAGCGCTTGGCTTTGCCTCTGTGGGGTTGTTGTTGTTTTTGCTCAGTGGCAGGGACGACACTATTGGCTTTGTTTGTATGTCTGTTGTCTCTCGCAGCTTCGGAGACCTGTTGTCCTTCACGCTGACGGCCTTCGTTGAGCTCATGGACCACGGCATCGTCTCCTGGGACACCTTCTCCGTGGCCTTCATCAAGAAGGTGAGCTCTCGGGGGACAGAGACCCACACTGGACCCGCGTCCAGCACACGTCTGGCCGGACGTCATTGTTACACATATTTATACGGGCGACTCATCACTTATAGAATACAAATTGTAAATTATATATGAGATCTCGATGTGTGTGTTTATTTACATTCTTATTTCTCAGGTGGTTATGATGTAGTATTTGGTCTTGTCATTCAACCCCCCACTGAAGAAAGCCATGTCATTGGCTCACTCAGTTGAGATGGTGCATTACATTTTCTGAGCACGTATGCCCTGAGCATGCAGTGAATGTCTCCGTGCTCTTCCGCAGATCGCCGGATACGTCAGCAAGTCGGCCATGGACGCCGCCGTGCTCCAGCGCTCTCTGGCCATCCTGGAGTCCATGGTGCTCAACAGCCAGGACCTCTACCAGAAGGTGGCGCAAGAGATCACCATTGGTCAGCTCATCCCCCACCTTCAGGGGTAAGATGGGACCGGGAATCTGTTCTCGTTAATCATAATGGTCAAGCTTTAAAGTCCTGGTGTAGACATAGTGTGGCCATGATTGTTCTCTGTCCTAAATTCAGTTAATGGCACCTTAATTGGCATAACTGACTGGCATACCCAACTTAATTGGCATACCTGACTCTTTAAAAACATTTCAAGGTGCTGGTTCACAAATCTGCACTTGCATACTTATGATACACAAATTCATTATCTGTCTATTGAACCATCCCTCTTTCTCTGGCGGTCTCTCCCTCTCTCACACACTTCTGCTCTCCTTCTCTTCCTCTCTCGCTCCCCTACCTCTCCTCCTGTCCTCCTAATTGCAGGCCTGATCAGGACATCCAGACGTACACCATTGCAGTGATTAATGCGTTGTTCCTCAAAGCTCCCGAGGAGAAGAGACAGGTACCCAGACTCGCTCACACATTCTCACACACACACACACACACACACACACACACACCCTATCCCAATCCATCCTACCACGCCTGCCCCCCCACCCCACTCCCTCACCCACAAACACTCATACCCCTTAATTGATGCGTCGGCTGCAGTAAAAATGAAGGATGCGTCTCATAAGCGAAGCTGAAATTGCGATGCATCACAACATGCGGCCCGAGCCTCCTGCCAGCTATTTTTAGCCTCGGGTGTGACTGAACTGCCAGCTCGGCGAATGGCTTGCTGTAGCGGCCCCTCGTATATGCTGTGTCGTATCTCTGCACTGGAATGCTTTTGCATGGATTGCCATTTCGGTCTGTCTGTCTTTGCAGGGATGTGTGTACTCTGTGTGTGTGTGTGTGTGTGTGTGTGTGTGTGTGTGTGTCTCTCTGTCTGTCTGTCTGTGTGTGTGTGTGTGTGTGTGTGTGTGTGTGTGTGTGTGTGTGTGTGTATGCATGTGTTTGTTTGTGTGTTTGTGCGTGCGTGCGTGCGTGTGTGTGTGTGTGTGTGTGTGTCAGACACATGCACGCTCCCTGATTATTTTTGTCCAACTCTTCTTCTAAGGCTCTGTCTCCTTTCCTCTCGCTTTCTGTTTTATTCCCTCACACATTCTTTCTTCATCTTTCTCTCTCTCTCTCCTTCACTCTCATTCCCCCACGTTTGACCCTCTCTCTCTCTCTATCTCTCTCTCTGTGCCATCTTCTCTGACGTCAGAGCCGGTTCTGCTCAACAGAGTGTGGAATTACGCGGTCTTCACGCTCACACACGAGCCTCCAACAAAGTCCAGACCCGTTAAGGGAGTTAATGACGAGCCCGGTTGCCCTCCATCGCTCTCCTCCTCTCTCTCCTCTTTTTATGGAGGATGAACTGACCCCCCCGCCCTCCATCCTCCTCCCTCCACCGCCTTGTCTGACTTCCCCTTTAGTCTCTCTCTCCTTCCCCTTTAGTCTCTTTCTCCCTCTCTTTCTGCCTCAGGCCCACAGGCACTTATCTGCATGATTTAAAATGAAATCGCTGCAAAAGTGCAATTCACACTTTTCTTTTTTCTAAACGTGCATTTTAAGCGCCTTGGCCCCGAACATATGTTTTTTTTCGTTTTCTTTCTGGCCCATTTTAAGAGTGTGTGTGTGTGTGTGTGTGTGTGTGGAGGAGATGGCTACATCAGCATGGCTCCACTAGGGCTCCTGTTGGGACCCAGGGCCGCAGAGGTCGTGTACAACGGCGGAGTCAAAAAAGTGCAACTCAGTAGACCTGTCATGATGAAGGGTGTTTTTTTATTTCCCCCCCTAGTTTGTTTGTTTGTTTGTTTTTGCTTTGTGTTTTGGGTTTTTTTCGCTGACACAGACCGCCTCAGAAATGCACCACTAACAAAATGCTCTGCCTCTGATTCATGTGCTTTCTGTTTCTCTCATTCTCTCTGTCTTCCCTTCTTCCTTTCTTTTGTTTCTTTCTTTGTTGATCTTTTTCTTTCTTTATTTGTTCTTTGTTTCTCTATTTGTTTTTATATTTCTCTCTCTCTGTCTCTTTCATTCTTGTTCTCTTTCTCTATATATATCTTTCTCTCTCTCTCCACTCACTCACTCACTCACTCACTATTTGTCCCTCTCCCTGTTTCACATTGTGCTTTCTTTCTCTCCTGCCTCCCTGCTGCACTGGTTACGGTAGCTCGATGAGCATGTCAACATCCTTGATTGTCCACTTACAGTAAGTCGTCCCTGGTCAAATGACTCTCTACGGCATGGGGTAGAGGACACACTGTCACCTGTCACGGCAGTAAAGCGATTACCTCGGGCATGCTGATAGTCTGTTCCTTTAAGAATTGCATTACTGTACCAGGTTGCCTTGAGGATGACAACTGTTATGAGGATGTTTATGATGGCTTTTACTGTGTGTGTGTGTGTGTGTTTGTGTTTGTGTGTGTGTGTGTGTGTGTGTGTCTGTATGCACACCTGTCTGTAACTAATAGTCTCTCCTCTCTTACCCTCTCTCCTTTTCTCCCTCTCTATCTCTCCCCCTCCTTCTCCCTCTCTCTCTTTCTCTCTCTCCCTCCTTCTCTCTCTCTAGGAAATGGCTCACATTCTTGCACAGAAACAGCTGCGCTCAATCATCCTCGCTGTGAGTATCCCACTGACCCCTGTCTGTGCATTGCCCCCCCCCCCCCCCCCCCCCCACACACACACACACACACACATATATACACACACACACACATAGTCACATTTCAGCATTCTCATCTGTTTCTTCAGCTTCTTCTCTTCCTCCTCAAATGGATGTAAGCCTTTTAATGCCAGCCAATGTGACCCTTTCATACGGGAGATAAACTCTCTCACACAGTCAGCCTGTCCTTTTGGCCATATGACGTTCACACAAACCCATGTGGACAAATGCATATTTCAGTCAAAAACGGACACATGCACACACACATACAAACACATACAAACACACACACACACACACACACACACACACACACACACACAACATACAAACACACACACACACACACACACGTTGAAATTGGATGCAGTCATTTGTGTAGACATGAAGTGAAGTGTGTGTGCATCCATGTGTAGCATATTTAGTCACTCACTCACACACACTCCCTACGGTCCAGTTTCTCCCACCGTCTATATGACATCTGTACACATATTTGTGAAGGGATATAAAAAACACACTTGGCCATTTCCCTTATTCAGCCCTTTAGTCAAGAGCACACACACACACACACACACACACACACACACACACACACACACACACACACACACACACACACACACACACACACACACACACTTAAACTAACTGTGTTCCGTCATTTGCACAGAATGTGATCAGGAGTACGAAGCCCATTAATGATGAGATGGCCCACCAGCTGTACGTGCTGCAGGTGCTGACCTTCAACCTCCTGGAGGACCGCATGATGACCAAGATGGACCCTCAAGACCAGGTCTCTCTCTCTCTCTCTCTCTCTCTTTCTTTCTCTCTCTCTCTCTCTCTCTCTTTCTATTTCTCTCTCTCTCTCTCTTTCTCTCTGTCTCTCTATCTCTGTTTCTCTTCCTGTCTCTCTCTCCTTGTCTCTCTCTCTCCTTCCCTGTTTCTCTCTCTCTCCTATCATGTTGCTATGGTAATGGCTTCTTAGTTGTTGTTCCACTGGTTTACTCCTTCCTCTGCAGGCACCAGGGCTTTGAGACAGTGAGCCTTGTGCAGAGTAGTATATAAAGACGAAGACTTTCTCATTTGACCGCTTTATCTCTCACTCTCTACTCTAATTGGCCGCCTCCCGCTCTCCTGCTTTCTCTAAAGTACTCTTTTCTGTATCCCTCCCTTTCTTCCCTCTGTTCTACTCCTCCCTGACCTCCTTTCTGCTCCCCCTCTCCATCTAGGCTCAGAGGGACATCATCTTTGAGCTGCGCCGCATCGCCTTCGACGTGGAGTGTGACTCCACCAACAGCGGCAGCATCGAGAAGCGCAAGTCCATGTACACACGCGACTACAAGAAACTGGGCTTCATTGTAAGTCTGTCTATCACACTATCGTCACTATCTCTCTCTCACTCTCTCACTCTCTCACACACACACACACACACACACACACACACACACACACACACACACACACACACACACCTGCTTTCTCCTTCACCTCCCCCTCTGTAGTCCAGATTAAGCTCTACTTCACTGCAATGATGAAATAACCTGTCACTGCCAAGCATACATATATTCATTCATTTTGCTTGACCTTTACATATTATAAATTACTGCCCTACTGGAAAAAGACAAAAAGTAGTTGGTGCCATAAAATAGAAGGTTGTCCAACATGAAGTTGTACTGTCTATGCATGTGCCTAGATTATTATACAGTACATGTATACTGAATATGTTTGGACATGGTTATGTAACACAGCTATGTATACACACACACGTGCCTACACATTTTCTCTTTTCTACCACATGCAGGCATGACGTTGTCGTGTGTGTGTGCGTGTGTTTGAGATACGAAAAAAACAGACTTGTTATGTCTGTTCATATCTATGTTGCCTGCAATAATATGAGCGTAAACACACATAGACTCACATACAGACACACACACACACACACACACACACACACACACACACACACACACACACACACACACACTCTGTCATATGTCTCTTTCCCACTCTCTTTTTCTCCATCCTTCTCTCTCTCTCTCCTTCCCCATTAGTCTACCTTCCCCTGGGCTTAAAGCGAGGAACAGGCTGCAGAGCTTGGCTCTCAAACGTCTCCACATAGTCACAGACACAGCTGCATGCCTCCCTGAGGCTGTGTGTGTGTGTGTGTGTGTGTGTGTGTGTGTGTGTGTGTGTGTGTGTGTGTGTGTGTGTGTGTGTGTGTGTGTGTGTGTGTGTGTGTGTGTGTGTGAGAGTAAATTAATGTGTGTGCAATAGTGTGTTGGATTTCCACTGCAACCTGTGCCACGTTTGCATGTGGCTGATGTACAGGCCTGGCTGGAGGCAGAGAGAGAGGGGGAGAGAGAGAGAGAGAGAGAGGGAGAAAAAGGAAGGGGGAGAGAGAGAGAGGGGGAGGGAGGGAGGGAGTGAGGGAGTGAGAGAGAGAGAGAGAGAGAGAGAGAGAGAGAGAGAGAGAAAGTATAATAAGTAGGTTTGCGCAGTATCTATTTTTCCATACCTTCCTGACATTTCACTGGGTTATACGGTATGTGGCAGTATGTGTAAGCTATACTAAGTATAAGCTGAGCTGCTGCTAGAAGTCATTGTAGCATGTGTGACATTGTCTAGCCTACAATGTCCTGTGTCTAATACGCAATTAGCCTACTTAGACAAGTCTTGCTGGGTTTAAAGCAAGCGTCGCTTCATAAACTACAAAGGGTCCAAAATGCAGGGGCAAGACTTTTAACTAAGACCAAGACGTTTCACCACATTACACTAGTTTTAGCAGAGCTACATCGGCTCCAAATAAGGTTCAGGGTTGATTTTTAAGATTTGATTGTTTGTTTTTAAGGCCGTGAATGGGCTACCTCCAGCCTACATTTCTAACCTTTATGACCAGTGACCACTTACATTCCATCAAGGATTTCTAAGGTCCTCCGAGGAGCTTTTACTGGTTTTACCTTGGTCTAATTTTAAATCAAAGGTCCTGTCGTTGGTCCAAAATTATGGAATAGTCACCTTTTTGATGTTAGATCTGCTGCCTGCTTGGACACTTTTAAAACTAGATAGGTAATAAGCGCCCTTCTTCCATAGATTTAGCATACCTTGCTGGAGGACCCAATGACACTGCGGTGGCAGAGACCAACACAACAGAGATGATGGTAACAGTGGTGCGAGTGGTGGTGGCAGACTGACAGTTGACTAAAATAATGCTCGTGGCATAGAGTATAAAATAGCATAGAGTATTTTTGACGGTATTGAAAATACATACCTTTTGGGATTTTCTAAATACCCCTGTATACCGTAATACCTTGATACTGTCCCATGCTAGTAAGATGTGGGAGCGTGGAATGGAAAGTACTCCTCTTTGAGCGAGTGGATCTCTATTCTTCCTCCTTCTCTTTCTCTCGCCTCTTTCTCCTCTTGCCTGAGGCACATCACTGACAGTGATGGTGTGATGACCAGAGTGTTTGCATGTGTTAGAGAGGAGTGTGTGTGTGTGTGTGTGTGTGTGTGTGTGTGTGTGTGTGTGTGTGTGTGTGTGTGTGTGTGTGTGTGTGTGTGTGTGTGTGTGTGTGTGTGTGTGTGTGTGTGTGTGTGTGTGTGTGTGGGGAGAGAGAAAAGAATCAGTGAATGAGTGAGGGAGGGAGAGAGAATGAGCTTAAAGTCATCATCTTGTGAAGCCCCAGAGCGGCTCAGCACGACCCCTCTCACACAGCCGTGTGCTGCCTGATGATAAGGCCGGTTCCCAGTGCTCAACACGTACACACACACTTCTATGCGTGCCCAACACACACACACACACACACACACACTCACGCTTTCAAACGTACTTTTCTCTCTCACACACACACACTTTCAAACTCACTCTCACTCTCACTCTCTCACACACACACACACACACACACTTTCAAACTCACTCTCACACACACATACACTTCATTACACAGTGCTCAACAGGGATGAGCGAGTGTGTTCGGGGGGCAGTGGGGCTGGTTCCCCCCCAGGCAAGGCTCAGTGGTGTGGGAGACGGAGAGAGAGAGCGGCCTGTCTCTGGTTCTGCCTCTGCTGTAGCTCCTCTGTCAGGATGCCTTCAGCAGCAGGGTCTAATGAGAGGGAGAGAAGAGAGGCCACAGCCGCCTAGCACTGTCATCAACAAGAAGACTTATGTGTGAGAGTGTATGTGTGTGCGTGTGCATGTGGGTGTGTGTGTGTTTAGAAGATCTAAGTGTAGGTTTTTGTGGATGTTCTGTATGTGTGCATGTCATGGGTGTCTGTGTGTGTTGGTGTGAGTGTGTGTGTGTCTCTCTTTTGTCTCTGTGTGCTTGGCTGCTTGTTTGTGTCTGTGAAAAACAGGAGGTGAGGTAGAGAAATTTTGTTGATTTTTTTGTGTGTGTGTGTGTGTGTGTGTGTGTGTGTCTTTGTCTCTTTGCTGCTTTCCTCCTTGCCCTTTTCCTGTTTATTAGCTGTTAATCATTCTTTCACTTTCCTGTGCCCTCTCTTCCTCACCCCTCATTCTCACTCTCCTCCTCAGCCTCTCACTCTCTCATCACACATACCCTCTTCTTTCTTGGCCCTCCTCTCTCCTCCTCCCCTCTCTAGCCCACCTCTTTTCTCTTCCTCTCCTCTTCTCTCCTCTCTGGTCATCTCTTTTGCCCTCCGTGTCTTTCCTTCTCTCTGCTGCCGCCCCACTCCTGTCTTCTGACGGCCGGTCCTGATGAAGGCTGATGGAGCAGCAGAATCCATCCCTCTTCTCTTTTTGCCCTTTCTCTCTCTCTCTCTCTCTCCATCTCTCTCTCTCTCTCTCTTCCTCTCTTTCTCTCTCTTCCTTCCGTCTGTTCTTCTGACGGCCTGTCCTGATGAAGGGTGATGGAGCAGCATCCGTCCCTCCTCTCTTATCATCCATCAGCCAGCAGCTCCCACCCAGGGGTCGCTCTCCTCCCTCTCTCTCTCTCTCTCACTCTCACTCTCTCTCTCACTGTCTCTCTCTCCCTCTCCCTCTCACTCTCACTCTCTCTCACTGTCACTCTCTCTCACTCTCTCTCATACTCACACACTCTCTCTCACTGTCTCGCTCTCTCTCTCATTCTCTCGCTCTCTCTCTCTCTCTCTCTCACTCACTCTCACTTTCGCTCTGAGCCTGAGGGGCGTACTCAGCACCCAGACACATCAGAGGAGAGGAAAGGACAGAGGCATGGAGTGAGGGAAGAGGATGAAAGGACATGGGGGGGAGACGGAGATAGAAAGAGGGAGAGATTGAGTGAGGGCCT
>NC_045170.1:17161853-17186853 GCF_900700415.2 Clupea harengus
TAGCTTTTAATATCTCTTTTTTTTTTAATACAAAAGTATCAGTGACCGTGTGTGTGTGTGTATCTGAATGGTAACATAGTACATGACCTTCAGATGCATCCAGCCCTAATCTGGCCCTGATCTGGCCCTTTTCTGGCCCTGATCTGGCCCTGATGTGGCCTGAATCTGGTGTAGATATCCAGAGTCTGCGGCTGAATTGGCTTGAGAGGCAGGTGCTCCATGGGTATCTGGGCTGGCAGAAGCAAGGCAGTGGGAGACCGCCTGACCATGGGGTTTGGTCATTGCTTTATAAGGTCATAATGGCAGTGAAGGGAGGATGATAAATGGGGGAAGACAGAGGGCAGGAGAGAAGGAGACGGCGAACAGGAAGAGTTAGCTGCCCTGGAGCCCAGCTGAATGTGAAGAGGCTGTCAGACAAGCTGCCCCTTTCTTGTCCTCGTTCTGGACGGGTGTGCAAGAGTGTGCATGCCTGCGTGTGTGACAGAGGGTTGTAGTGTATGTGTGTGCATGTGTATGCGTGCGTTTGTCTGTGTCTGTGTGAGTGTGTGTGTGTGTGACAGAGAGAGAGAGAGTGTTGTACGTGTATATATGTGTGTGTATGCCTGCGTGTGCCTGAGTGTGTGTGAGTGTTGAGTGCGTCTGTGTGTGTGTGTGTGTGTGTGTGTGTGTGTGTGTGTGTGTGTTATCAGACATCCTGGGGAGCATCTGTCAGCCCAATTGCACACTCCCACTGTCCTTGCCTGACAGGGTAGATGCACACAAGATGAAAACTACATCAACTTCTTCCTTACTGAAAGAGGAGCACCACTCACTGAATACACCCACAGCATACCACCTCTCCATACTATTCTTCTAGTTCTACTTCTACATGCAATTACCATGTTAGTCCCAGTCAATAATTACATAGTACACTCTTGAGTTGTGGCCACCGACATGGTAAGAATGCCTATTTTTTTATATCAGCGTTCAGTATGCCTTTGAGTCTGTGCGCTTATGATGGCAAGCTCGTGTGCACATGTGTGAAGGAAGGGGAGGGAGAGGGAGGCATGTAGATGCATATTAATGAATGATGTGCACTGATTATGCAGATGGTATGCCACTGCCGTTGTGGGGAGGAGAGGGGAGAATGGGGTCAGGCTCGGGGATGGAGGCCTTTTGGGATCCACTGATCTTTAGTTAATGAGAGCCGCCTCCACCTCCTCCACTGTCTCCTCCTTAGGGTCCTTACTGTCAGGTGAGGGATGGGATTGGAAGGGAAGGGAGGCTTTTTTTTTAAACTACTTTTTCTTTTTCTTTTTTGTGAGGCTGAAGGTCGGGAGAGTAGAGAACACATTCATAAGAGTGGCATCATACTGTCACCGGCATGGTCGCTTTTTAAAAGGCACCACCAAAAGCAACAACAACAACAAAAAACTGCACCGCTGTTAATGCATCTGTGTGATGTCCCATCAACGTCATTTCCTATCTGCAGAAATACTGCATGTTTTTTTTTTAGGGAGATGAAAGTTGTCCCTGTTTTGGAGAGAGAGTTAGATTATCGGGAGAGCGTTTTCAATTTATTTTTTTATTTTTTTATTTTTTTGCATAATGCAGAATTTTGTTGCCTGCGGTGATGAAAGAAGTGTCTAAACTTTTGCTCAGTGAAAATCCGATAAAGAGAAAAAGATTTAACAAGAACTGGTTTTATACATACTTAGTACTCTTTATAGTATTACCATTTCTCACAATTGATCGGTAATGAAAATGGAGAGGACAAAGTGGCAAAACGTTGAGAACAAGTACAAGATACGGTGAGATATGGCAAATGAGATACAGAGAATGTAAAGAATACCAGACCAAGACAAAAGAAAATGCCATAGAGAGAGAAAGGTGAAGTGTGTGTGTGTGTGTGTGTGTTTGGGGGGGGAGGGGGGGGGGGTTGTAATTAAAGCCCCTGCCCCATGCCCTGTGCTTCCTGTCAGGCGTGCGCCTGAGACGTCCTGTGGCCTGTGATCACCACGGTGACACGGAGGAGACTTTGATATCCACACCAACCCCCAGGCTCTCATGCCCAGTCCTGCGGCACCTGTCATTATGACACTCGCTCTAATGGTGTGTGTCTGTGTGTGTGTGCGTACATGTTTGTGTGTGTGTGCATATGTGTCACACCACTCTAATATAATGGTGTGTGTGTGGCTCTGTGTTTGTGTGTGTGTGTGCATGCATGCATGTGTGTGTGTCTGTTTCTCTGTGTGTGTGTGCATGCATGTGTGACTGAAGATCGGCTAATGGGGACGTGACTCTAAACTTCAGCACCTCCATGGTGTCATTCTGTGTGTGTGTGTGTGTGTGTGTGTGTGTGTGTGTGTGTGTGTGTGTGTGTGTGTGTGTGTGTGTGTGTGTGTGTGTGTGTGTGTGTGTGTGTGTGTGTGTGTGTGTGTGTGTGTGTTGTCTCCAGTGTGGAACAGTTGTCATTACTGTGAAGTGCCTCAAAGCTCCCTCCCCACTACAATATACAGCCCCAAGTCTGCCCCATCATCCAAGCTTGGAGACGGAACACAGCCAGCCTTTCCCTCTGCACACGAAGCAGCAGCCGTGAGTTGTGCCCTATACCTGAGGCATCTGTAATTATCCCCCAAATCAAAGATTTAGAGTGCAAACCTTTTTTTAAATGAACTTAAGCTTCAGATGGACTTGGTCTGTCGGGAACATCCAGGAACTAGAGTTTTATGTCTTTCCCTTCGTTTCGAAAAACACCGGGCGTAATGTGCCCTGTCCATCCTTATGTAATTTAAAGGCACTGCAGTCCTACAGGAAAGGCCATTTATAGCCTGTACAGTGATTCACGACATGCATTAACTACAGTAACAGTTAAAAGGAGCACTAATGCTTTGTCTCCACCGATGCGTTTTATTGCGGAAAAGATTCCATTAGCAACTGTACCTTTTTAAGAGGACATGCATTTTACATTTTAATGGGGGCAAACGGGGGTGCGGTGCGGTTGCGGTGCGCTGGAGTCGTAAGGCGGGTTCTGGACCTGGAGACGGAACTGTTTGGCCACAGCATCGACCCGGATGGATGATGAAGGTTTGCGGGGGAGGAAAATGGCTTTTTAAGAATCTTCCCCACTGATCGGATAAATCAGAAGCGGTGGCGCTACAGAAGTGCGCCCTTTTTTTCGAGAGTCGGACACAGAGAAGGGGAGGGGGGGAGAGAGAAAGATGAAGAGAGAGTGGTGGTCAGTTTGCCCTTTGGGCGTCAAAACTCGGGAGAACATGTGAGGGTGGTGGGGGGGGGGGGGAAGAGAGAGAGAGAGAGGGAGAGAGGGAGAGAGGGAGAGAGGGAGAGAGGGAGAGAGAGACTCTATTTCATTCTTTGTTAAAAAGAAGTGCAGGCTTTGAGAAGGACCCCCCACAGCTGCAGAGGAGGATGTCTGAGCTAAAAGAGAATATGTGTGTGTTTTTATCTCCTCTTCCTCCCCAAATATGAGCAAAGACGAGTGGGAGATCTCCTTTCGTTGTCATTTTAAGCCAATCTCAGATAGATTATGTGCCTCTGCCTCCTTGAAATGTCAAGGGCACTTCAGCCTGTCTAGGAAGGTTTTTTTTTTCTCTCTTCTCGACGCTAAAGCACATTTGGATGAAGGGGAGGGCCAGGACGCCTTCATGTCATTTCATGTCTCTTAGCTCTTCCAGCAATGTGAAATTTTGGCCGACTCCCCCCCTCTCCACCCTTCAGCTAACTGCTTATATAAGGTAGGGGAAGGCTGTGATATCCTTTCATGATGGATATGTAACATTTCTGTGATGTTTAGCTGGGGTGAAATACTGCCCCTAGGTCACCTTGTAAATACACTACAACCCACTTTTTGATTAACATTACGCTTGAACTTTTCCTACACATCCAAGGTAAAGCAAGCACTGCGAAAGATTTTGGTTTGACATTTCCTTGACTGATCTATCCAAATATATGTCAAATATTTATTTCAGAGCAGCCTCTGGTTTTCTCTTAATTGATTTTTTTTTGTATTCCGTTTCTGGACTGGAGTCGCTACATTATTCATGTTCTATCAAGCCAGGTGTCCCAGCATCACCCTCTCTCTCTCTCTCTCTCTCTCTCTCTCTCTCTCTCTCTCTCTCTCTCCCGCTCTCTCCCGCGCTCTCCCTCTCTCTCGCTCTCTCTCTCTCCCTTTTTCTTTCCCTCTCTCTTCTCTCTCTTCCTTTCTCTTTCCCTCTCTCTTTCTCTCTCTCAAGAGCACCCGCTCTGAAAGATTCATGGCCCCCTTCTGCAGTCCCCCCTGAAACCACTTTAATGGAATTCACAGCAGTCACTGCAACCCCCCCCCCCCCCAACCATGTACCGCACTCGCTCACTTAACTTCACCCCCCCCCAAATAAAAAAAAAGAGCTGAAAATGCCCATGTAATATTTATAAGCTTATTTAGAATGGGCAGTCAGAGAAATGACCTGGATATTGATTCCTGCTATTCTCTGGGCCCTCCTCCATCTCTGCCTGTCTGAGCGGGGGAAATGGATCGGTGCTTGTTGGAGACTAGCTTGACCAGCCCGGTGCGGATGGATAGATTTATGCTGGCAGGTGAAGGAGAGGTTTCCTGGCCCTGCTTGTAGAGGTGGAGATGGGGATGAGGCGTGACTGGCAAACCAAGACCCTCTCATTCTGTGCAGATTGCATAAACATGGACATGTGTTGTGTGTGTGTCTGTGTGTGTGTGTGTGTGTATTTACCTTGTTTTTGTGGCAGGTTGTCAAGCATTCATTTTGCCAACATCTCTCTAGTGTGGCTGTGTGTGTATGTGTGCGTTAAAAAGCTGCAGCTAGGAGCAGAAACCACCTCTGTGGTGACATTTCTGTAGTGCCTGCCTAGTGGGACGGTGCCCTGCTGAGAAGTGGCAAGAGATGCGCGTTGGCACCCTTCACCCGACATCCTGCCCCTTCCCCTCCCTCTCTTTCCCCATCCCTCTCGAGCAATGCCCACAGGAGCCTCCGCCTGTCTTATCTCCGTACCGTGAAAGAACAATTTCCAAGAATCCCATTTTAAAGAACGAGTGTCTCTCGCCGTGTTGAGAGGAGCAAGGTTGCCAAGCAGCTCTGGCTGTGGCCTCTTTCTGCAAGTTTTCCCCTAAGATCTTGTTAAAAACTACAAAAAGTTGGGTTTTCTTTTTGATGAGGGAAAAATGGACCATGGATTCCTGATTTCAACTTTTTTTTCCTCCTCTCTCTGAAAGCAGGGGGATGGCACAGTGGCATCATTAAGCCTGAGCTTTTGGTGCTTAAAGTCCTGAAGATCTCCTGCCAAGCCCTGAATGTTTTATGATCCAAACAGAAGACAAAAATAAATCAATTTGTTTGTTTGTGTTGCTGTTGACAAATTTGTTTTCCCCCTGCTGCTTAGAATGCCAACAACCCAACCCCCCCCCCCCCCCCCCCCCATACACACAGACCTTTCTAAGAGAGACTGACTGGCTCCAACGCAAACCTAAAGGCACCCATGGGTAGTAGGAGTTGCTCTGAAGTAAATTGGGCCGTCGCCCATAAATCCCATGCTGACAGGCATGTCACCCGGCTCCTCTGGTTAGTTAGTCCCACAGCCACTTCTTCTCTAAAAGCCCCTCTGAAAGCTGGAGGTGTCAGACTGCTGTAGAGATCGACTCCAGGAATGAAATGCCTCCGCTGGCCTGGGGTGGATTCATGCTGCCTGTGCTTGAGAGAAATCCCCACTTGGTGCCATTGCCTGATTATTTGAAACGAAAAAAAAGATCCAATTACGAGCTTACATGTAATCTGACTTGAAGGGAGCACTTAAGTACAGACCGTCATCTTTTTTTTTTTTTTTTTCATTCTTTGGTATATTTTTAAATCCTGTAACAAGATTATCAGTTCCTTTTAGACTTGTAGTCCATAAGAAAGACACACAGAAATCAGTCTGGTTCAGCAAGGCCCTAGATCAATTATGGTCACATGATTTCAGCCACACATCTCCATCCATATCTACAGGAGATGTACAGACCATAGCCATGACCTTCACATACGCTACACATAATCTGATCATGCACTTTAAGGAACTATGACATGAGGCTAAATATGCTACACCAGTCAAACATGACAGATAACATTTGAATAGATTAAGAACTGGATGATGCTGCAGAGGGAAATCCCTGTTTCCTCTAGGGCCGTCGCTACATCCACGGAGGGCGCAATGTGCCTAGGGCACCAGGGGGCACCAAAAATATAATAGCTAAGAATAAATGTAAATAGAAAATAATAATAATAATGATAACAACAATAATAATAATAATAATAATAATAATAATAATCATCTACTATCTACTTTTCAGACTGCACCAGTAAATGGATATAGAATATGCACTATATAATGTACCAAAATAATATGAAGGATTCCCTGAGGTTCCCTGAGTTTCCCTGAGTTTCCCTGAGGTTTGTTTTCATTGGGCCTGACGACCCTCGTAGTGATGATATGAAGGCTATAGTCAGCAATTCACGAAAGACATGGTGGAAAAACAACCGTGAGTCGTGAGCAGAGAAGAAGAAAAAACACCAGGATGATACTATTGCATCTCTTGAATGTATGTTTGAACGTGTTAATTATTTTTAATTTTGACCAAGTCGGTTTCTAAGATCAGTACTTCCTAGAGCAGTCATATGCTTTATAGTGCATATGCATATATATATTTAGCGACTATTTAAAATAAATCCTATCTGTACCATGAGCTAAGGTGTTTGTGTGCGTGTGTGTGCGCGTGTGTGTGTGTGTGTGTGTGTGTGTGTGTGTGTGTGTGTGTGTGTGTGTGTGTGTGTGTGTGTGTGTGTGTGTGTGTGTGTGTGTGTGTGTGTGTGTGTGTGTGTGTGTGTGTGTGTGTGTGTGTAAGTGCAAACTACTCTCTTCTGTTCAGGCGAGGAGAATGCAGTGCTCAGCTGTTGTTCTCCTATGGCAGGTACTGCTGCAGAACCAATGGGATGGTGCAGTGGACTGTGAGTGCCTCGCCCTGTATGTGTGTGTGTGTGTGTGTGTGAGACTGCCAAGGCGGTTTGTTTTTACCTGAATGCCATCAGTTGTGATGGCGTGAAGGTTTGTGTTGTATATGCTTTTGTGTGTGTCAGAACTAATACATGCAGAGAGAGGACTGGCTGTAGTGACTGGGGGTGATGAGCTATTCTCTGTGTGTGTGTGTGTGTGTGTGTGTGTGTGTGTGTGTGTGTGTGTGATGTGAGTGATGTGTAGTACTGAAGACATCTGCAAACAGATGGGGCAGCTGTCGTGGACCTCATCTGCGAGTCCAGTCTGTTGTTTACTCCACACGGCCGAACCTGCCAGCAGCCATATCTCTCCCTGTCAATTCATCCTCATTCTAGCAAATACTTCTCCGCTGTCACTTTTCAACCCCTCTTCCCTCCCTCTCTCTCTCATCCCCTCTTCCCTCTCTCTCTCTCTCTATTTCCCTCTCTCTCTCTCTCTCTCTCTCTCTCACCCCCCTTTTCCTCTGTCGCTCATTTTTCTTTTTCTAACTTACTTTCACTTCCTCATTCTCTCTCCCTTTCTTTTCCTCTCACTCTCTCATTCGCTCTCATTCTCTCTACCCCCTCTCTCCCTGAGTTAGAATGCGCTGAAGGCGCCTTGCAGACTTATCAGCATTTGATCTGCTCTGTCTTGTTATTATTCATCATTCTGTCTGAATGGAAATTTAATGGCGATTGGCAACTTTCCCCTCAATTATTCAGCTCCAGCGCCTCTCTAAATGGGCGATGCCCATCACCCGGCGCCCAAGACGGGCTCCCGTGTGACAGGTTTGTTACGAGACGGCACGAGTGTGTCAGAGAGTGTCAGGACATATGAAGACACACACACACTGCAACATTGTCTCAGCTGCCGTGTGTGTGTGTGTGTGTGTGTGTGTGTGTGTGTGTGTGTGTGTGTGTGTGTGTGTGTGTGTGTGTGTGTGTGTGTGTGTGTGAGTGTGTGTGAGAACACATCATTATGGTAGGGAACATCACCTCTCACTGTGGATTTATCAGACCCCTGTGGTGACTCTCGGCTCCAAGGTGACTCCTGAGTTCCCCAGTGTAGCCTGTCCTCTCTCCCTCTCTCCTCTCTCCTCTCTCCCTGGAGGCTCTCGCTCAGAGCTCAGACACATGTCACAAGAGCTTTCTCTTTCTTTCTTTTTTCTCTTCTTTTCTTTTCCACGCCTTTCCTTTCTCTCTGGCCTCACTTTGTCTCTGTCTCATACTCATCTCTGTACTCATACTCACATATGCCATCTGCACAAGAGTGTTTCTCCCCTCTGTTGCTACTGGTGTGTGTGTGTGTGTGTGTGTGTGTGTGTGTCATACAGAGAGGGAGAGCCAGAGTATAAGGCCTCTTCACCCCGACACCTCACATTTTGCCACGTCATTATTCACCTCGTTATTTTTTACCCACAATTCCTCTGTCCGTCTGCTTCCTGTTGTAGTTAGCCATGCCCGGATTCAGAGAGGAACAGGCATCATCGTCACGCCTGCCAGTCTGCCCCCCCCCCCGGCACTTGCCAGCTTCTCTCATCCCTGAGCCAGTGAACTTTGAACCCAGAACAGGTGGCAGCGGTGACGTTCGAACGTTCCCGACGCTGCCCCCAGAGCTCTCTTCGCGGTCCCACAGGACCGGGACACGTGACCGGGACGAGTCGGGGAGAGAGAGAAGGATGACTCATTCAGTGTTGTTTCCGTTCAGGCGTTCGCACGCAAGAATATTTATATGCTCTGAAGGGTTCGTCGTGTACAACAACATCCAGGGCTTCCAGGATGGATGCGGCCTGATTTTCTCCTTTCTTGCACCCTGTCTGAACTCTCGAGGTCACTGCAAGGGGAGGCTTTCTTCAGAGGCCTCACTCCGGCCGTCTCTCTTAAACCGTCATGCAATACTGTCCCCTGGATGAGAGGGGTCGTTTAGAGTTTCACAGAGTATAGCCGACATATGGTCCAGCCACGACCACCAGCGAGGCTACAGGGAGATTGTGTTTCCCCGAGCAGAGGCCACCCAGGCTGGGCTTGCCAGGCTGTGGGGTTGGCTGTGGAGCCATATGGCTCTTTCCCTACAGGGGCCTGAGGCACTCTTTTATTTGGAACCTCATCTTTTCTAAGCTGTCCTCTGTTTTCCTGAGGGACGTTCATTCATATTGTGGTCCAGACAGTTGTGGCACAGCCAAGGACCTCTGGCACAAGGTCTCTGCAGAGATGTGTGGTGTGATGCCATACTGTGGTGATACAGGGGTCTATTTTTTATTAACACTTTTTAATAAGACAGTGGTTTTGATAGGACCCACTGGTTTGATGAGGACATGAAAGGGTGCTAACACAGGCGTGTTCTCGGAAAGAGAAAAGTTATCTTGTACCACAAAGTACTCAGCCGTCGAAAAAAAAAGAAAAAGAAAATCAAACCCCATCCTTACTTTCAATCCTCTCTTCGCTCTGTGGTTTTCTATACAGCACCATTAACAGATTGGCGCAGCGAGTTTTTGGAAAGGTGGCAGGACATCGTCTCAGGTCACTGAGCACACAGATTAAGGTCATGTTGCACATGATGAGGCTCCTGGGCTCTGAAAGGAGGCTTTTGATGGGAGATTTGCTGGCTGCATCTCTCGCCGCAGTCTCTCATTTCATTCCCCTTGCCATTCTGGGTACCGTGTCTGCGGTTGCTGCTGTTTCCATTTGTTGTTGTTGTTGTTGCTGTTTTTTGTTGTTGTTATTGTTGCCCGTTTGTTGCTGTCAGTTGTGGTGGTGGTGGTGGTGATGATTATAGAGATGATGGTGAAGAAGATGGTGATGATGGCTATGATTATGGTAGTGGTGGTGGTGGCGTTGGTGATGATGATATTGATGATGAAGAGGTTAGAGGTGGTGGCATCTAACTGAAGGATGAGCTAGAAGGATAACATGGTGATTTATGCCCTAGCTGTAATATGCTGACAGATGACCGTCTCTCTCCATGAGTAGACAGCTAGCAGCAGCGGCTCATGGCCCAGTTCAGATTGGTCTGCTCTGTGTCTGGAGGTGTATGATTGGCCTGCTCTGTGTCTGGAAGGGTTGTGATTGGTCTGCTCTGTGTCTGGAGGTGTGTGATTGGTCTGCTCTGTGTCTGGAGGTGTATGATTGGTCTGCTCTGTGTCTGGAGTTGTATGATTGTTTGGGTGGAATATCCGGAGACGCCACCTCTGTAGTCATCACTGGGGAGCCGTTTATCCCAGTTAGAGGCATTCAATTAGAAAAAAGATTACAGAGCTCTGAGAACAGGAGAATCAATTCTCTCATTCCTTTTCTTGTTTTTCATTTTGGTCCTGTGTTATCAAGACAGCAAACTGAATGCAGGCAGGTCATATAGTGTCTTCTTCCTCTTCCTCTTCCTCCTCCACTAATCTTTGGTCGACAGTATCATACACTTAGACTCCCCAGTCCACATGAAGCGTAACATGGTTGTGGCCCAACATGGCTGATACGGAATAGAATAGGTGTGCGTTTCCCTTGGTGCTAGCACCGCCTAAATTGGGGTAGAGTCAAAGCACTTTTTGCCAAAATTTAAATTTTTATGGCAAATTGGCCCTTTAGGAGGCACATTACCGTAGCATCACAATTCATATGTTGAGGGTGCCACCTTGTGAATATTGTTCAAAGAAAAAATCTAGCACTTGTGGTATTGTGATTCAAATTCTTTGGTCACACGCCAAATGTCATGAAATTTTGTTATTAGGGGGCGCTGCAACTGACACATTTCAAGAACTGCTTAAGCTAAAATGTTGAAATCTGGTATGCTTATACTTAGCTACATCTCCTTAAGTTCTATTCGGCTCCCTCAACAAATCAAATCAAAATTCAGCAGCCATTCCATTTCTGTGTGAATGCCCAATCTTAATGAAATTTTGTAGGCTCGTTTATAATGCCATATAGAAGCTATTTACCCAATCTCAAACAAATCATCCATCAGACATGTTTTCCCGTGTTCTTCTGCCATGGTTTGGTCTATCTTCAAAATAAATGTTGTCTTTAAATCCTTACGCAACATTTACAAAAGTGGTCAAATCTTTCAGTCTTTCACCACAGTTCATACATTCTGCTTTGACCCCGCTGATCTCTGCATGCAGCTATATTTAAACGTATTATTATGATAGCGTATACCCCTGTCCTGTCATAAATGTTGATACTTGTAGGCCTATATGTGCCAGAAAGGTAATCATACAAGATAAAACACTTTTCTTGGAACGGACAATATAATATAATATAAAATGTTATTTCACGTAATTCTTGCTCATTCTCACTTTATGCAGCGCTAGTTTTTCTGGTGGTGTATTTATCTTCTTTTTTTTCCCCTGATGTGATTGGTTTGCTTGTTGCTGCCCTTGGGAGTGCAGTGATGGTGCAGAGTGAGAGGCGCTAGCTCTCTGTCTGGTGATGCCAGCACTTCCTTGTGCACCATGAAGAGTCAAGCAAGTCCCAGATGAACTCTGGTGTCCCCGCCCTGTGTCGCCCTCAGCCAGAGAGAGACACAGACACACACACACACACACCTCTGTCGTCAGCCCTGTGAAGCTGATGAAGATCTCTGTCTGGCAGTGCAAGCATCCTCCTTGCACCGCATCTAGCCTGAGCTTGAGCGAGTCCCCGATGACCCTCAAAGACCCTGCGCTCCGGGTTGCCCTCAGACACACACACCCGCGCGCACACACACACACACACCACTTGTGAAGTGGATGGGCAGTGGATTTCCCTGAAGGGCAGTGTGCTGTCGACTAAGCAGTCGGTCAGCGGCCCTACCGAGGCTCCCGGGCGCCTGCAGAGTCATGGTGATGGGGAGAGGGGGGTGTTGGGAGTTGAAGGCTGTGACTGGCCCCCGGAGGGCGTCATTCATTATGCTGTGAAGTTTCAATTTCTGCCGAGCTGATGCAATTACCTGGGCCCCTGCCGGATTCCCTCGACACCCCAACCCCCCCCAACTCCCCTGCTGAACCCACTGCAGCCGGTGCCACTGCTGTGAATGGACACAGCAGGAGAGGACAAGCAGGATGATGAGGAGGAGGAAGAGGGCCTGAAACCTTGAGCTTAGCCCAGTGCTTGACTCGAGTCTGACATTTAAAATCACACTGTGCTGCAGTCCTCACTGCCCTCCTTCTTTTAATGCTTTTTTTTTTCTAGGTGATGTCATGTTTTTGTTGATGGCCTTTGGCTGCTTTTGTCATTGTTGCAGCCTCGCACTGTAGCGCTTCACGTTCCCACTTTAATTTTGCACAGACTCTCTTTTTTTTTTCGTTTTCAGCTGGGCTCCGGGGAGCTGTTACGGTTTTACTGCCTGGATAGGTCGTACATCTGTCCCACGGCTTTTAAGATATTGTGCCATTACTTTTTTGGTAGAAGTCGTGATATGAAACATCGCAGGCTGTTAAACCGTTCAACCATGGGGAAACCGAGTACTGAAAACCCCTTTTGTTGTTTTCCTTCATCTGTTAGTCTTCATCTATACTCCTCCTCGTTTGAGGCGCGTATCACAAAAGTTGAGCTGAATTTCTCAATAATGGAGACGCACATCGTCACGAACTGAGATGATCTAAACAATGGAATAACACCAACCTCTGCCTCCCAGTCCCATTTATAACTCAATAATTTGTGTGTGTGTGTGTGTGCGCGTGTGTGTACCTGCGCGTGTGTTTGTATGCATGTGTAGGAGTGCGGGGTGCAGAGAAAGCCTGCTCCTGTGCTTTTCCGCGCCGCCGTCTCCTCTGCCAGGAGCCTCGCTCAGAGGGAGGCAGCAGCAGTGGGAGCGTGCGGCGCGAGCAGGGAAGGCTTCGCCAGCCTCCGTCCGTCTCCAGTGTGTGTGTGTGTGTGTGTGTGTGTGTGTGTGTGTGTGTGTGTGTCCGTCTCCAGTGTGTGCCGTGCCTGCCTGCCCACTGGGTGGATGCTCCCAGGCAGGGCCATGTGAGGCTTGAAAGGGCTGGCTAAAATAAGCAACACGTGTTGTGTGTGTGTGTACGCGTGTGTTCCAGTTGCTAACGTGTGTGTGTGTGTGTATATGTATATACGTGTGTGTGTGTATATATATGTATATATATATGTGTGTGTGTGTGTGTTCCAGGCGCTAACATATGTGTGTGTGTGTGTGTGTATGTATGAGAAGAGAAGCAGTCCTTAACCACCCTGTTTCTATTTCAGAAAAGAACAGATGTACTTTCTTACTGCCATGGGCCTCAATGGTTGATTGAGATCATTTTATAAATGAATGGACAAACAAGTCTTTAGATGTGATGAAGTGAAACAACTCATATGAAAGTTTGTGGTCAACACTAACATCTGGTTATTTGGAAAAATACTACGACATTATTTCAAACCCAACTGTGCATTGAATATCAAAACAAAATGAAAATCGCTGCCAAACATTTCAATTTTTGTCTTTTTGGCCGATAACAATTGTTGCTAAGGCGCTGGAGAACCTTCTTCTGACTGAAGTTCCAAAGATTCTGGAATGCTCTCGTTCCGTACCATGTTATCTGGTGTGTTAACGTTTCTCTTCTGGTTCCCCCTACAGCGAGTGAGAACTGCCATGACTTCCACCCCATGTTCTTCACCCACGACCGGTCCTTCGAGGAGTTCTTCTGCATCTGCATACAGCTCCTCAACAAGACCTGGAAAGAGATGAGGGCCACATCAGAGGACTTCAACAAGGTACTGAGAACAACAAACCCATTAGGCTAACTAGCACTGGACATGTTTTATTCAGGGGGCACCTTTCTAAGAGTCACTCAATCAGACGCAGCAGACTTGGTAACTGACACCGTGACAAATGGCTGGTGCATCTAAGCCAACCTCATTAGTATCCTGTTGCATAACCTACTGGGGTGTCAAATCCTCTACTGTGGCACCGTGTTGTCCAGAGTTTTAACTAGTGTTCACTGAACGGCGATGAAGTGATGAAGATGCGGCCATCCATCTACATTTCTATACATGCTTGACCTCTCGGGTAATCCACACCAAGCACTGGCACTGGAAGGACTCTGCCCTCCCTACCGAGCTGCAGGAACTCCTGATCTAAAGACTAAATACAGCCACCGAATAGGAAAGGTGCCGTCAAAAACTCAGCCGAACCAGGTTCTGGGAGTTGTGATACACACACACATTCACATACTCACATACATACATACAGCCTGTCAGAACTGAGCCCAGACATTGTTTACACAGTTATTCAGTCTGCCTGTGGAAACCTTAATGAAAGCTTGAACTTTTTACAAAGAGTTTAATATTTTGCGCTTAATTAGGATGCGTGGACATGAAATTGCATCTTTAAATGCCTCCCCCGAGCACGTTTCTCCCCGGTCACGCTGATTAAATTCATCATTGCCGTTGTCTTACTCAAAGGAAACTCGCACGATATAAACCCCCGGCTCCTGTAAGTGTTTTCTTCTTATTTGCATTCTGTCCTCATTAAAAACAACTAAACGACATGAAGAAAAACACATGCACACACATAAAAAGTTTCATCTGTTGATTTGGGGGGAGTCCCACATTCCACGCCTCTGAAAAGTGCATCTTCTCACCCCAACTTCCTGCTCCGACTCCCGACTCCAACACAAAGGTCTTGCTCAGCTCTTGATATGTCACTTCTTTGATTTTCCACAAGAGGCTCAGATTAGCAGAGAGAGAGAGAGAGAGAGAGAGTTGGGGGGGAAGCTCATGAGCAGACGAGTGAATTACAAGCCCGTTGTTTGGTGAATAATGAGCTGGCAGGGGGATGAATGCAGATTGAAAGTCGACACCGACAGCAGTGGCAGAAGCGGCGGCAACGAAGGGAGGGTTGGGAGAATCCGTTTTGTCTGCTGGTCTCATTTACTAGCGGCTAATTCCATTACAAGGCCTTAGAAAAGAGAAATGGAGTCGGATTCAGAGGCTTGAAACGGCTGCGTTTGTTCATTCGTCTTGGCCAGATACACACACAAAAACAAAACAAATCTTGTCACATAATGAGGTGTTTGGATTCTAATTAAATTGGAATGTTCCGGTGACTTTTTCATAGTAGATAAGTGCCTAAAATGGTAGAGCTGTTTATTTGAAAAGGTTATTTGGCGAATTTGTTGCTGCAAATTAATTGCGCTGTGCTTCCCTGGAAAGCTGCCAGAGACCGCGTCTCCTCGTGACCATGTGCAAGTCCCTGTGTTCATGCTTGCCACAACAAACCACACCCAGCCGCACCACACCACACCTAGTATGGTTTTGCAGGGGGGTCTGGAGGGGTTGGTAGCCAAGCAAACAGTGCGGTAAGGCTGCCTTTGTCGACGCTAAATGATAAAGAATGATACTTGCCGGCCCCTCTCTGCAGTTAGAGAGTGGTGTGGAAGCACACCTCTATTCTGAGTGTGTGTTTGTGCATGAGAGAGGGAGGGCGAGCGAGCCACTGCTTGAGCCAGTGCACAGCGCAGTTTTGTTGGTTCGTTCATTAAGAGCAGCGACCCCGGAGGTTGACAGTCTAATTGAGAATAAATGCTAATTCAGCAGTGGGCAGCACTAGCCGCTCGCTCGCTCGCTCTGCCTGGCACTGCGCTTGGCCAAGGTGAGATGGCCAATTTTTATGCAAGTTGACCGAGAGCCAGAGATGCTCAACAATAGGAGCAGCAGGAGGAGGGGCGGATGGGGTGAACCTGGCGGGAACATGTGGCGCCCAGCGGAGCAGAGCTGAAGAGTCGTCCAGTGGGGACGTGCAAGGAGTCGGCAGTGCTGCACTTTTGTGTTCGATTTTTTTTTTTACCAATTTCTGAATGCTGAATTTAATGGTCATCTATGTAGTGTGGAGTACAAAATAATTCAGCGTGTGTTTTAAAAGAGATTCATGGGACCTCTACCCGTCCAAGAATCCCTTTATGTTGACCCTTAGGGACAGTTTGTATAGACAGATAGATAGATAGATGGATACTTTATTAATCCCGAGGGAAATTTAGGTCATCCAGTAGCTTATACACTTAACTTAACTCACAAACGTACATACACAAATCACAGTAGAAAACAATACACATAGGGAGAACATGTTCACAGGGAGTGGGGTGTATACAGATACAGGATAGGGCTGGCCCTATATTACAGTGTGCATTGATTGTGTCAGTGTTGATGTCCACGAGGAAAGTAGTGCAAAGAGTGCAGAGAGATAGTGTTCATGTGCTTGTGTGTGTGAGGATAGTGCAAAGTGATAAAAATAGTACAGTCTGTGCAATGGGCTAGTATAGCCAGTAAAAAGATGGACAGTGGGATGGAATATAATGAGATGAGAAGAGGAGGGGAGACTAAGGTAGACTCATGCAGAGAAGTCCATCTCCTTCCCCCTCCCCTTCTGCGTGGCGTTGTAAAGCTGTATGGGCCTGGGGACAAAGGACTTCCTCAGCCTGTCCGATGAGCATGACAGTGACAGGAGTCTGCCACTGAATATGCTCCTCTGTCCGTTAAGAGTACTTAGTATGTCAGTTTAAAACTGCTATAAATCTGATTAACAAAAGCCTATAGTTGACTTCAATAAATCCCAGGGCTCTAGGTGGAGCATTGTAAGGGTACTATTATAATAATTGAAAGAACCCCTTAAAGGTAAGGTTCCCAATTGCATTCTTGCATTGTGATGGTTTGATGAGAAGAACCAATTGTATGGGTGCGCTCCACTACGTGTGTATTAGTCCCGCATTGGGTGGATGACCTTAGTGGCATCGCTGGAACTGTTGCACCTTAAGGCTGATATAATTTTTTTGATTTATTTTTCACCGGCTTCGCTTTCCAATGCGCACGGCCACTGTTGTGTCTGAAAGTGATAAGCCCAAGCGCCGTGCTATTACAGAGTGTAATTTAGTCCGAAATAAAAATAGGTGCCTGTTGACCTTAATAACACCATCAGGCCACTTGCTGTGACAGCAGAAGGGCGACTCTCTTGACCTTATTAGAGGCGTATTTCAGACTGTAGCGGAGAACAAAGATGAGTCGACCACAGCAGCAGCAGCAGCGCTGGCTCTGGTCCACAACCACAAAGCGCAAAGCTGCCCTGCAAAATGTTAAATAAGATGTAGCTTATCATCAAAGTCATCACAAAGTAGGCCAGCTACGTTTCTAGGATTTAAGGGATGCACAAGGCCAAGCCGTATCTCTCCTTGGCGATGGGGTTGAAACGTCAATGGTATGTTTTATTAATGAAAGCAGGCTTGCATGTCAGCTCGAGGGTTCATGAGCAGCGTGGATAATCAGGTTGTCATGTCTGGCGGGCTGGGCTGGGCTGGGCTGGGCTGGGCTGGGCTGGGCTGGGCTGAGCTGGGCTGGGCTGAGCTGGGCTGGGCTGGGCTGGGCTAGGCTGAGCTGGGCTCATCTGCGACTAGGCTGGACTGGGCTGGGCTGGGTTGGGCTGGGCTGGGCTGGGCTCATCTGCGACTGGGCTGGACTGGCCTGGACTGGCCTGGACTGGGCTGGGCTGGGCTGGGCTCATCTGCGACTGGGCTGGACTGGGCTAGACTGGGCTGGGCTGGGCTCATCTGCGACTGTTGCTGTTGCTGCACCGGATGAGTCACAGACACCTCTGGGCCAAGAACTGTTAACACAAGAGGGGGGGGGGGGCTCATGATTGAAATTGAGGGATAAGATGCCCCACCACACACACACTAAACAAAACACACACACACGCGCAATACACAGTCAGTCATCCGCATGCATAGACATGCTGTTTACCAAGCAAACAACATGAACAACACTTACTTGCCCACGGCCGAGCGAAGAAATACACGCCAGATCAATCCAAAACACGCACAAGCTTGCATTCACTCCAAAGTCAGCGCACACAGTGTCACACACACGTACACACACACACACACACACACACACACACACACACACACACACAAGAGGAGAGATGCTCTGTGACACACTCCTCACTCCCCCGTTATTTGCGTGGGAGGTGGAGCCCGAGGACTGGAGAAGCCAATTCAATTAGAGCCCCTGCTCCGTCATGCACTGTCACCGGCGGTAGCAGGACAGCCTATCACCCGCCGCGCATATGCCACCGCCACTACCGCTGCCGCCGCCGTGCTTTACATTGGCTTTAATACATCTGCAGTGTGGTGGCAGCGGCTAAAAATACCCCCAATTACACGAGCCGGTTGAACAAGCGGACTGACATTCAGGGCCGAGCCACTAGCCTGCTGACGCTGACTGTAAGATGGTGATGTAAATACATGAAGCACATGTATGGCTGTAATCAAGGATGACGTATGAATTGTTTGATGTTTGGGGTTTGATGTTTTTGGCAGAAATGATTTCTACCTTCGAATGATATATTTGACGTGTATGTGTTTCTTATGTAGTGGTGTGTGTTGAATATATTTAAATATGTAGTGGTCTTTTTTGAAGCCATGTCACAGTATGATTGTACTGTGCTGTAGTGTTCCCAGTGTAGCATGTTGAGTAACTATGGGTAACAGCATATGGATGCGTTATTCTTGCAATTATAAAACTCGGTGGTTAAAATTGGTTTAAGATACCATTGGGTCATTTTGTTGTTACACAGATCAGTCACTGTGTTATCCGTACAGTTTGTCAAGGGCTGTGGTAGTGTCACAATTGTTTTCATTTTGGCTACAATATGCACTGAAATCTAGGCACTGCGCTTACCAACCTTTACTCAACCTTTCTTTCTCCACTTCACACACACACACACACACACACACACACACACACACACACACACACACACACACTAATAGAATTATGCATGTACAATCTAAACCACAGAAACACACACAGTACACACCAAAAGCACACCCCAAAAAATTTCTCAGACTCACACCTAAACCCATGCATCATAAAATTATTAGGTTCAGCTCAACTAGCTAGGCGGATGTCACATGTCCCATCGTGTGAGTGGGTGTGTGTGTGTGTGTGTGTGTGTGTGTGTGTGTGTGAGAGAGAGTGTGTGTGTAGTGTGTGTATGAGGGTGTGCATGTGTGTATGAGGGTGCGCTAGTCAGTGCTGTGGAGAGGAAGAGGAAGGTCTGACGCTGCTGCTCCTAGGGCAAAAAATTCTGAGAGAAAAAAAAAACACGTTTTGCCTGTTGCCATGGTTACCATCCTCCAGTCTCTGCTACCCCTGCCTCTGCACGACAAGATGGAACGTCTGGTGTGTGCTTATGAGCCTGTGTATGCCTGCCCGCCTGAGTGTGTGTGTGTGTGTACGTCTGCCTGTGTGGGTGGGTGTGTGTGTGTTTGTGTTTGCGTGTGTGAGCTTGGATGGGCATGACCCCTGACAAATGCCTCACTCACTTTCCCACACGGCCCAAAATGACGAGCCCCGGCTAGGATGTGGTCCCTGTGCCCCCCCACACCCCTACACCGTTTCCACCCAGCCACAGTGGAGCAGCACCCAGAGCCCAGCACAGAGCTGAACTCCCGTCTAAGCACTGCTCTCTCGGCCGCCGCCGCCGCCACTGCCGCTGCCTCCCCTCCCCCTTCTGAACCGCTCTCCCCTCCCTTCCCCTTCTCTCCCTCCCTCCCACTTCTCCCTCCACCCCAGCCCCATGTGTGATCCCTCCTCCAGCGCATCTGATTGGCCGGGGCCGCGGACGCATCTGCCCAATCGCGGCTTAAACGCGCAGATCAACATAAGCAGAGCAGCCTCGCCGATCCCCTCTCCCAGACAGCGATTCTCTGAGCGCCAAAGCAGCCAGAGAAAGAGGAAGAGAGGGAGAGAGAGAGAGAGGGAGAGAAAGAGAGTGAGAGAAAGAGAGTGAGAATTGCGCGCAGGAGGGATGAGCTGAGGGGAGACCGCGCGCTCTCTCCCAGACTGTTGCTCTTCCCGCCACCTCTGCTGTTTCATTCTCTCTCTCTTTCTTTTTTTTTTTTGTTTTTTTTTGGTCCGGTACAAAGCGCAGAGCTTCGTCTGCCTCTGCTCGCGAGAGGCTCTGTTAGTGTGCGTGCGTGCGAGTTAGCCAGCGTTAGCTCCCACGTTAGCCACCCCCGGCGCTTCCCTCCCCTACCCCCCCCAGCCCCCCTACTCTCCTCCCTGCCGACGGCCGCCAGCGCGGAGTGGAGTGGAGTGGAGTGGAGTGCAGCTGCTCGCAACCATGGAGGTGACCATTCCATGTGAGTACCACGGGGAGTTCTCCTCAGAGAACAGAGGGAGATAGGGAGGGGAAGGAGAAAAAGAAAAGGAAATCAAGCCGTGTGCCATCAGTGATGGAGTGATGGAGAGGGAGAAGAAGAGAGAGAAGTAGTGAAGAGGGGAGAGAAGGGAAAGCATGAGCTGTGTGTGTGTGTGTGTGTGTGTGTGTGTGTGTGTGCATGCATGCGTTTGACTGGGGGTGGTGGCTGGTTGGTGATGAGAGTGAGTGAGTGAAGCTGAGAGGAAAGATGACAGAGGAAGAGAGAAAGAGGTTGTTGTTTGTGCCGTTGCCTGAGATAGATGCGGTCGGGGCTTTGCGTTGGCTTGACATGCTTTGCGAGGTGAGGTGCACGCAGACAGATGGAGCGCTTGGCGGAAGGCAGCCAGGGCTTCCAGGCTTTGTGTGTACTCAGCCACCCCCCACCCCCCTCCCCAACCCTAATCAGGTTAGGGGCAGATTTTCAGACAGCCCCCAGCGATTAAAACGGCAGCACACTCAGCACACACACATACACACTCAGCGCACACACACACACACACACATACACACACACACACTCTTGTAAGCACACACACACACACACACAATCGTATGCACACGCATGCACGCACAATTTCACCTCACACCAGGACAGCACTGGGTAGAAATCTTCTGAATGAGGGGTTCCTGATGTCCCTCAGTGTTTGTGTGAAGCAGACTGATACACCTAGTGAAGGTACCTACTGCTATTTGCCCACCTCAGTGTGCTTGTCCTTCCAAAGGATGCTTTGATTTGCCATACATGTCTCTCTTTGGTTCTATGCAGTCTTTGATTTTATACATCTCATTGTAGCCTAATAGCACAGGTAATCCTCTTTGTCTGGGTTCTTGACTGAACGTGCATATGGGCTTGGTGTAATGTTAGACAGATATTTGTGCACCTGTAAGACTCAAGATTGGATTATATTCCACCATGGTGGAACCATCTCAGTTCTAGCTTTACCTCTGACCTCCTGTGTGTGTGTGTGTGTGTGTGTGTGTGTGTGTGTGTGTGTGTGTGTGTGTGTGTGATGGAGGGGCTGTCCATCTTGTGGCTGGTGGAAATGACTTTGAATGGTCGGGGTAAGGAGGGAGTGGTGCTCAATTCATTGATCGCTGCTTTCTAAGATATTTCAGCATCAGAGGGAGGAGGAGGAGGGGAAGAAAGGGAGAGGTGAGGGAGGGAGGGAGCGAGTGAGAGAGAGAGAGAAAATGCACTGTCTTGCCTCCTGCACACACAGACACACACTTACTCACACACTCTCTCGCTCGCTCGCTGGCTCTCACTCTTTCACACACAATTTGTTTCACACTCTCTCACACACACTCTCTCTCTCTCTCTCTCTCTCTCTCTCTCTCTCTCTGTCTCACACACACATACACACACACTCTCTCTCACACACACACACACACACACACACACACACACACACACACACTCTCTCGCACACAATTTATTTCACTCTCTCTCGCATACACACACACACACACACACACACACACACACACACACACACACACACACACACACACACACACACACACACACACACTTTCACTCTCTCCCGAAGGCACCCCAGAGCTTCTGACATCTCTCCACCTCAGCCTCCCCATTACACCCCCCCTCCCTCTGTCAAACCAGCTACTGCTCAGTCTGTTTTGGATCACCGTCCCTCCCTCTCTCTCTCTGTCAGACTCTCTCTCTCACACACACACACACACACACACACACACACACACACATACATACATTCTCTGCTTGTGTTTATCTGACGTTGAACATGGTCTTAGTAGCATCACCTCATATGCTGTGTTGCCAGAGCCTGGAATGACAGCAACAGCTGTGAAAGCAACAGCTGTGAAACAGGTAGTGGAAGGATGACCATGCAGGTAAGCAAGCACACTCCACAATCACAGTCTTGACTCTTTATCCGCGTACACTCTACAATCACACACTCTTTACCCGCGTACACTCCACAATCACACAGTCTTGACTCTTTATCCGCGTACACTCTACAATCACACACTCTTTACCCGCGTACACTCCACAATCACACACTTTTGACTCTTTATCCGCGTACACTCCACAATCACACATTCTGTATCCCTGTACACTCCATAATCACACACTCTTTATCCACATACACTCCATAATCACACACTCTTTATCCACATACACTCCATAATCACACACTCTTTATCCACATACACTCTATAATCACACACTCTTTCTCCACATACACTCCATAATCACACACTCTTTATCCACATACACTCTATAATCACACACTCTTTCTCCACATACACTCCATAATCACACACTCTTTATCCACATACACTGACGCGCTGCTGTGCCCTTGCCACTCCCGGTGTCCCTCTCCGGCCATGGCCGCCTGCAAAGCCACTGGGTAGCTGGAAGCACAGCATGCCTATCTCTCTCTCTCTCTTTCTCTCTCTCTCTTTCTCTCTCTCTTTCTCTTTCTCTCTCTCTCTCTTTCTCTCTCTCTCTGCTGGAAAGGCTGGCTGCCCGTGCCAATCAATACATGGAAAATCGTGATCAGGCGTAAGAATCTCTCGAAATACAATTTTCTTGGTTTATTGGATTTTGCGCCGGGTCTCTCTCAGACGAGTTATTTATATCCCTCCTCTTCCTCCTCATCTGGCTTGCTTTAGTTTGCCCCCCAGGCCTGTTTGGTGGTCTATGCGTGTGTGCATACATGCGTGTTTGTCTGTGTGCATGTATGGTGTTTGTATGGTTGTTTCTGTGTGCGAGTGTGTGTGTGCGTGTGTGTGCGTGTGTGTGTGCGTGTGCGTGTGCGTGTGCGTGTGCGTGTGCGTGTGCGTGTGCGTGTGCGTGTGCGTGTGTGTGTGTGTGTGCGCATCCTTGAAAGTATCCTTACGGTCGGATCGGTCCACATGGGTGTGCGGTGGCTTGTGTTGTAGATGTAGTCAATGCAGACGAAGAGGGAAGAGCCTCTTTGCCTTCTGCCGGAGGCATATTTAAGAATATGACCTCAGTAATTTTGCATTTCATCCCGTCTAGAGGATGCTAACCTGTCCCCGGAGCATGACTGCCTCTATTTGGAGTGACATTTCCATTTTATTGGTTTAGCAGACACTTCAATTCAAAATCAAAATTCCGTATCAAATCTGTTTGCCCTATGGAAGTCAAACCAGTGTGTGTGTGTGTGTGTGTGTGTGTGTGTGTGTGTGTGTGTGTGTGTGTGTGTGTGTGTGTGTGTGTGTGTGTGTGTGTGTGTGTGTGTGTGTGTGTGTGAGAGATGCAGTCTTTGTGTGAGGGACAGTGAGGAGCTGAGCTGTCTATGTAGCACTACGCCCAGCTACCAGCGCCCACAGGCCTTGCAGAGATTTTACGGGAAAGAGCTCCATAAAGCTGTCTGTGTGTTTGTTTAAGTGTGTGTGTCTGGATTCTTTGTGCGTGTGTTTTTGTAATTCTGGACATTAGTGTGTGTGTGTGTGATGCTGAAAGAGGCAATTGTTTGTGTGTAGGTTTTGTGTGGAAGAAAAATCAGCTTAGTGTGTACCCCTTGTTCATAATGTGTGTGATGGGGGACCTCAGGTGTATGTAGGTGTGTGTGTGTATGTGTGTGTGAATGTGTGGCATGTGCTTGAGAATGGGTGCTCAAATCAAGTCACGATGTGTGTCTTTTCAGTGTGTGTGCACGCGAGAAAGAGAGTGTGTGTCTTTCTTTAGTGGTAGATATGGTCTGTATACTCTTTCTCTCCTGTCAATAGCTCCCCTCATGTGTCCAGGGCTTCCATTTGTCTGCGACCACTCACAATATGCCAGCTTCCTCTCAATAATACCCTGAAGGACAAATACAAATAGAGTCTGCACACAGAGCCACAACCACGCGTCTAAAAATGGCAGTGACTGCATCACAACTCAACCCCCTGCGGTAGCAGCCGCCGACACCCACAGGAGCTCACAGATGCCAATCCCATGCCAGCTGAGAGCTCGCCTGAGCACGGGCACGCTCAGTAACCAGTCCCTGGGGACAGGCTGAGGGAGAGAGAAAGAGAAAGAGAAAGAGAGAGAGAGAGAGAGAGAGAGAGGGGAAAGAAAAGAGGAAGGAAGAAGAGAAGGTGGGGGGAAAAAAGTAAAAAAAATAAATACAATTCTTTAAGAAACTACTTTAAGTGTGAGCGGGATAAAGAGATTGGGAAAGAGAAAGAAAGGGAGCGTGAAGCAATAGAGAGAGAAGAAGAAATGGAGAATGTTGTGTAATCCGACAGAGAGCTTCTGTCAAAGAGCTGACCAAAGGTGACACCACCATGGTCTATCGATCAGGGTCACATATAGTGCTTGTTGGTCCAATTACCCTGTATGTAGCACCCGTCGCTAACTCCGAACACCCACACCCTCGCACAATGCTGACCAGTGGTGTTGGAGCACTTTCTCATTCGCAAGCGAGTCATTACTAATTCAATTGATTAATGGGGGAACTGAAAAGCCGTCATTATTGTATTTCTTTTTGTCAATGAACTGAAGAGAATATTCAGTCCTCTTTTTCCTGAACTTCATGTGTGCATAAAAATAGCACCTCACAGCTCCCCTGCTTGATGTGTGTGTGTGTGTGTGTGTGTGTGTGTGTGTGTGTGTGTGTGTGTGTTTGTGTTTGTGCCTGCGTCTTTTCTTTCCTCGCTAATAGTTCCGCTTCCTGAACTTTGAAGTGAGCCGTTGTTAATTGACAGCGGAGGCTGTGGGTGAGCGTGGTATTTTTGTATTTATAAAAAATGAAAATAAATGGAGATTAGCATATCAGCGAGCTAGAGAATGAGCGAGTGGTTGGGGGCCCCGAGTCGGGAAGCTGCCGGTTCCCTC
>NC_045170.1:17189353-17351853 GCF_900700415.2 Clupea harengus
CAAAGCCATTACTTAAAGCTTTTTTTGGGGGGGGGGGGCGGGTGGATTGTATCCCCCCCTCCCTCATCCTCACATTTGGGCTCATCTTCTTCAGTAATAGATGTGATGACACCCTGTAATAACCACACAAACCCTCGAGTCGGCTCTGCTCTGCCAGCAAGACCAGACTTGATGGAGGGCGACAGACGTCGCATCGTACTGTGTGTGTGTGTGTGTGTGTGTGTGTGTGTGTGTGTGTCTGTGTGACCATCGCGGTAGTTTAGACAGGAAGGTAGTGTGTGTGTGTGTGTGTGTGTGTGTGTGTGTGTGTGTTGGATGTGGAGATGGAGAATGCGCTGGTGGATAGGACTCCAGAGAGTAAAGCCATGAAGCCATGACGAGGCCGTTTGCTGGTTGAGCCAGAATGGATGGGCTGACAGGCGCTGGTCGAAGTCTGAACCAGTGGTCTGCTGAGCGGCAGTAGCAGCAGCACCCTCTGTGTCCGGGGAGAGGCCTTCATCTTCATCTTTTAAACAAAGACATGTAGCATGCGTCCCCAGAAGCACAGATCCGCACACAAGAGGTCGATGGACTCGCACACAGGAGGTCGATGTGCTCTCAAGGAGGCGTTGGGCTGTTTACTCACACCACAACTCTGTAATACGCTGTCCACCGTTTACAGAGGCATTCACACACACACACACACACACACACACACACACACACACACACACACACACACAAGAAGGCAGGGACTACTCTGTGTTTGTATGCACTCTGGAATGATATAAAATGGCAGTGGCGATGGTTGGCCTTGTTCCCACTTCATTGATGCTGGTGGTGGATGGTAGGACTGGGGCCACTCTTCCTGTCCTAAGCAGATCTGAAATGCTGAATCTGAGACTTCTTAATGGCTTTCCACCATCTGCCTTGACTCTCCCAGTCAGCCTGGGCTTAGCCCAGTCTAGCTTGGAACGCCACAGAGCTCAATCTGCCTCCGAGTTTACGCGCTGAGCCATTAGCGTAGCCGTTAGCCACACACCACCGTCGTCCTCGCCAGAAAGACTTCTCTCAACAAACATTTCAAAGCTGCGGTAGTGGGGTTTTAGAGGCTGAAAGGGTTTTTTGGCTAAAAGGAATTCTCAAAGTATCTGCAAAGAGTGATATTTCCCATTGTAAATTGTTGATGTATTTGACTATGTTGACATCCAAACAGCTTATTATAATATCAACACTGTGGCCTGTGGTTGCTAAGCAATGCTGAGGAGTGTCTCTCAGCGAAATGAAAGCTGACAGAAACTCCGCAGTCAGTTTGTGTGTAGGTGAAGAGTGTGGAAAAAAAACAAAACAACTAAATGAGCTAAATTAATAGAGAAAACTGGAACGAGTGAATGGAAGGAACAGATGAGCGTATGAATGAAAGATGCTGTGCTGGAGAGAAGAGAAGCTGTTGTGAGGGGGAGGCTTGGCTGGGTAGAGGAAATAGGAGAGGAACTGAGCACCTGTAGGTCCTGGAGGGATAAAGAGAGAGAGTGATATTGACTTACATGATTCCCATAGTCCGCCCAGGCCCTCATCAATCATGTCAGCATGCCATTCTTTGAGGCAGATTGTAGTTATTAGAAAGCAGGCTCTGAACCCTAACACGTGGATTTAATTCTCTCTTTCTCCCCTCCCTCCCTCCCCCCCCTCCCTCTGTCACAGGTGATGCAGGTGGTGAGAGAGCAGATTATGCGAGCGCTGACGGTCAAGCCTAACTCCCTGGACCAGTTCAAGACCCGCCTACAAAACCTCAGCTACACCGAGATCCTCAAGATCCGCCAGTCCGAGAGGATGAACCAGGAGGACTTCCAGTCACGGCCCATCCTGTAAGTCACACACACACACACACACACACAGACACATGGACACACACACACAGACACATGGACACACACACACGGACACACGGACAAGCAAATCACACGCATACCATGCCTTTTTTAAAACATGTTCTCTCAAAACAAAGCATATAAGTGTACATACATCTTCTTGGCTCCCATGTATTGTAATGTATACATTCTGTATTTATGGCTCTGCATACATGAAAGCATATCACGCTCTCTCCCACAGTCATAGGCGGAGATCCCGGGGGGGACGGGGGGGACGTGTCCCCCCCTACCATAAAGTTGTCCCCCCCAACAATCATTGAAAACTAAAAAAAAAAAAAAAAAATTTGATTTTTTTTTTTTTAAATAAAAATACGACGACACAAGCGGTGCTAATTATAGACGTAAAAAAATGTGTTTTTAAGTATTGAAAAATCATGTTCCCCCTATTCCTCAAAGTGGTTTGGTTCACATGCTGTTTCCAACGGGCAGGGCTACCGGCAGCTCCGTGTTTCAGTTAATCAGCCCAGTAGCCTACACGGTCAGATTGTCAGACTGTTTCCTCCTCTGTCCCCTGTCGCTGCCGCTATGATACACGATATGTAACGAGATTTATCTCATTCTCGAACGCAGTAAGAACATGTAAAGAAGAAGTTTTTTTCTAAACTCCATTTACGAAGTTCCAATCGATATGCACAAGTATACATAAGCTTATTCATGGGTTGGCATGACAACGTGAACGTTTGCCGATAACACACGCATGCCGGTAATTAACACAGTTAAGATAGCTAGCTAAGTCTAGGACAATGTCCTGTCAGGGCAGGTTCATGCTAGTTAATAAACGTAGGTCTACATCTCAGTGCCTCTCCAGATTTGTTAAATTATCTGAAATTAAATTAATGTCATCTTTTTCTCCGGTCCATGAACTATGCTGGTATAGTAATATGGAGTGACAGTGGCGTAGGAGGTAGAGAAGTCGTATTGTAATCAAAAGGTTGAAAGTTCAATTCCCTCTTGAGCTGTTTTATAACTTATTTTGAGCATCAAGTTCTCTTGAACTTTGGACATTATTTGTCTGTGAATAGATATTTCGTGTTAGTACATTTAATGCTGTTTAGATCATTCTAAAATGACTTCGAATTTCTGTTTGTAAATGTGATAAGATAATTCGGTATTTAGCAGTTTATGCTAGCTCTCGTGAAAGCAATTTTTTCATGTCCCCCCCCCGGAATTACACTCTGAAATTTGACAATGTAATGTCCCCCCCTACAATGAAATGGGATCTCCGCCCCTGCCCACAGTCGATGAATCTGGAACAACTCTGTCGGTAGGAAAACTGTATGATCAGGGAAAGTGTATTAAAACCGGATGTCGTCACTTTAAGCCGGTCTCTGGTTGGATAAAGCTTTTCAGCAGAAATGGACAAGGACCTTTGATTTATTCTGTAGGAACCATGCCGATGCCTGACTTTTAATATTGTGTGACGTTGTTGAAGTTCAAGTTCAACATTAATAGCGATTGAATTACCCTTGTGTCGTGTAATCGCTAGCGGTAAATAAACGTTAATAACTTGAATGACTGATTAAGGATATATGTTACACATCACAAACACATGTAATCGATGGGTTTTGGGGGAAATGAGGTAATTGGTTAGCTTAAATTGCAGTATCTTAGGCGAGCTAATTGACCTGGCTAGCTATAGCGGAATTAACAGTGCTAGCTTTGTGTTTGGTCATATAGCTTCGTAAAAGTTCGGTTAACAAGTCACTTGTGTGTTTAGTTGTATGACTTCGTAAAAGTTCGGTTAACAAGTCAATTGAGCATTAAGCCACCTGGCCAACCTGGCCAAAACGGAACTGATGGTCTTTCCAGCCAAACAGGCCATCCACCACAACATCAGCATCAATATTGACTCCTTGTCTCTTGTTCCATCCAAAACAGCAAGAAACCTCGGGGTCATTATTGATGACCAACTGACTTTCACGGACCACATTGCCTCTGTCTCTAGGTCCTGCCGCTTTGCGCTATTCAACATCCGCAAAATCAGGCCGTACCTAACCCAGTATGCCACCCAGCTGCTGGTGCAAACCTTGGTGAATTCACGCCTTGATTACTGCAACGCCCTCCTAACGGGCCTGCCGGCTTGCGTGGTGAAACCACTACAAATGATCCAGAACGCGGCGGCGCGTCTGGTGTTCAACCAACCGAAGAGGGCACACGTCACCCCGCTACTCATTGACCTCCACTGGCTGCCTGTAGCTGCTCGCATTAAGTTCAAGTCACTTATGCTTGCCTACAGAGTGCTTGATGGTTCTGCTCCCACCTACCTAAATGCTCTTGTAAGGGCAAATGTTACACCCAGGATGCTGCGCTCTTCTAGTGAGCGTCGTTTGGCACTGCCGTCTGTGCAAGCACGGCAGTCCAGACTATTCTCATTTGTAGTTCCACGTTGGTGGAATGAGCTGCCCAGCACTACCAGAGCAGGGGCGTCCCTCTCTACCTTTAAGAAGCTTTTGAAGACCCAACTCTTCAGAGAGCACTTCCCGTCCTAACTGGCACTTCGACTAGTGCGTAACTTGCAATTACAGCAGTTACACTTCTGCACTCTTTCTTTCTTTTTATTTCATTTTGTTATATTTCTAATGTAAAGTAGTATTTATTTATTGTTACACCAGGTTCTATTGCTCGTAGCTTGAATATTCTCTCCCTTGTACGTCGCTTTGGACAAAAGCGTCTGCTAAATGACTAAATGTAAATGTAAATGTATAATGGGTCTATTCATATTAGCATGCTAACGTTAGACTTATTAGCAGCGAGGCTAGCTAGCTACTATGTGTTCCAATGGATTGTTGGTCTAAGCGTTAGCTTCAGTTAAGACCTACGTGTACCACATGAACAACTAAACGAGTCAATGTAGACATATAAAAAGTTGTGTAGATAGCTTTATTCACATAAGCCGTATAACTTCACAAAAATAATAATAATTTAAAGAAAACCGATCGTTTGCATGCCAGGCGATCAACACAACTTCTCAACTAAAAAGTAAAGGTCCTTGTCCATTTCTGCTGAAAAGCTTTATCCAACCAGAGACCGGCTTAAAGTGACGACATCCGGTTTTAATACACTTTCCCTGATCATACAGTTTTCCTACCGACAAACTCCATTCCTGCCTGCTACCATCTGGTTAGTTAGAGAGGAATCATTTTATTCAGCCGCGTCCACACCAGCCCGGGGCCAAACCCCCTGTTGGATAGTCAGCAGCTATCTCCCATTGGCTATCCAACCCTTGCAGCTATCTCCCATTGGATAGTCAGCAGCTAGCTCCCATTGGATAGTCAGCAGCTATCTCCCATTGGCTAACCAACCCTAGCAGGGGCACACCTCAGAGCACATTTCGTCTAACTCTTTCAAACGCAGAGTAAAATAGAGCCAGTGTGCCTCAGCGGGCTGAGCGGGAAAGGTGTGCCTCTTCAGATCAGTACACCTCCTCACACTGCACCTGCATCCCTCTTCTCCTGACTGGAAATGGAGATGGGCAATAACCTCAAATTACCCCCCTTCCTACAAATTGCGCTGCCCACTCGTGCTCCCTCAACTGCCCCAGTCTCATTACACTAAGAGGAGTCTCCATTACTATTACTCCAGCTGTGTTATTGGGATGTCTTCTTCAGACTCTACGACTCAGGGGTAATCATTTAAGCACTTACTTGCTTACTAACTGCCCTCAGAGATACCCACTGGACATCAAGGGAAGCACTACGACTCACAGATAATCAATACGCAACCCCTCAAAGATAATCAATACGCAACCTTTTTAGATCATTTGGTATTTTGGATGTGACATTTCAGAGCCATGTCTGACCTTCAGTAAACGATGTCCTTCAAGACGATGAATGATGTACTTAGTGTGAAATGGGGAAAGCGTGCCTCATTTATGGGGAAATTGTAAGATCCCCCCCACCCAGGAAAAATTAGATTGCACTTGTATCGTTTTTATAGGGGCTGGATGTTATGAGAGGAAGTGCCCCATTTGATATAATGATATTTTAAAGAACACCGTCAGCGGCTGTCATTTTCTAACTCGCTTCCCAGTGATGGCGTATGACGATGAAGAAAAAACTAAAAAACAGAGCGGCCCGGTAACATCCCGAAAATCCCGCCGCGAAATGCAGCTTTTAATGAGGACGTCGCGTGATACGTGAACGAGCCTTTCCCGCGCTCTCATTAACGATGTGGTGATAAGGAAGCAGAAAGAGATGAGCAATAGCAGACTCCGGAAAGATGAAAGGGGTTTTATGGGAGTGTCAGCTTTCATGCGATGCCCATTAATGACCGAAACGCTGTTACCCAGCCGTGACTTGTAAGGCTATGCATAATTCAGCTTTAGTAGAGCCCCTACAAGCATCATTGCACACATACATATATTGATGCATTCAGATACATATATACATATGTATATGTACAAATGTATGTGCATATATTATGCACGCATGTCATTGTGCTTAGTGTTACTTGACAACAAGAGACAGTTGGTCTTCCCACATGTCAAGATAAAAACTTTAGTGCTAAGATCATTTAGGACTCCCTGCTGTGCTCAGCTTCGGTGGGTCTGTGTGTTTGAGAACACCATGCTCGCTTGAAGTTTCAAGTCCAGCTTCCTGCATGAACAGAATAATAACGGTAGTAAGAAGTACTGTAATGCCGTAATGTATTCAGAGATGAAATGAGTTTTGTCCGTGCTGGTGGGCAGAATGCACTGCGGTGAATGCATAGAGGTGTGCATATCTCTGTGTACCTTTTGCGTTTGTGAAAGGGAGGAGTAGAGGGAGAGTACTCTGTGTGTGTGTGTGTGTGTGTGTGTGTGTGTGTGTGTGTGTGTGTGTGTGTGTGTGTGTGTGTGTGTGTGTGTGTGTGTGTGCGAGAGAGTGACTATCTCACCTTTGTCTCCATGTGCAGTGAACTCCGTGAGAAGATCCAGCCGGAGATCATGGAGCTGATCAAGCAGCAGCGCCTCAACCGCCTATGTGACGGCACCTGCTTCAGGAAGATCAGCAGCCGCAGGAGGCAAGGTACGCATACTGCTCCATCCCTCTCTCTCTCTCTCTCTCTCTCTCTCCCCCTCCATCCCTCTCACACACTCTGTGTGTCCCTCGCTCCCTCCCTTTTTCTCCCCTCTCCATCTCCTCCTCATTCTCTCCATCCTCTCTCTCCCCACCTCTTTCTATCCCACTGGGTATTTTTACCTTTTTTTCCCTCTGTTTCCCTTTCTCCCTTTCTCCAACACTGTATCTGTATTCTCATCACCTCTCCTTGTGTGTGCCTCCTGCTCCACCACACTGTTTGTTTGCTCTTCTCCGTCTCACAGCACTCTCTCCTCCTCACTACTTCCCTCTCTCTCTCTGTCTATTTTCCGCCCTTGCCTTTCACCAGCCTCTGCCTCTGTCTTTCTCTTTATAGATCCGTCTTTGTTAGCCCGCTGAGGTAGCGCAGCTAGCGGAGCACCGCTCTTTACGGCTCTGGGCTGGAAAGCTCCCTAATTGCAAAGATGGCTTCTTCCATCTTCCTGTCTCGTGTCTTTATGGGTGCACAGACTAAACCTCTTCAGAATGGTGCACACATCTTTGTTCAGCCCAGCTCTGTCTCGCTCTCTCTCTCGCTCGCTCTCTCTCTCTTTCACTCTCTTGCTCTTGCTCTTTCTTTCTGTAGAGGCCTCCAACGAGCTTTCGTTGCTCTGAAGTGCGTGAATCGATCCCAGTAATGGAAGGGGGGGGGGGCGGCTTAATTCTATTCCCCCATCTTCTGAAAGCATTGCCTCTACTCTCCTCTCTTCTTCTCAGCGAACAGAACAGAACAGAAGAGAACAGAACGTCAGCCAGGCTGTGACTCTTTCACAGTGAAGAGAACCGTCACAAAGCCTCCGATTGTGCGGTTGTTGCCTCGGAGCGATGGCGCGGCATAAGGAGGGTCGTCGGCCTCTGTCACGTCCAAACGACAATTACGCGCGAACGAGGGGGGTTGAAGAGATCGCGCAAGCTCAGGGCTACTGTTCCACTCTGCGTCGCGCGAGTGTCCTTCGTCGTGAAAGCAAAAGGCTTTCGCTGTTCCGCCGAATAACAGGCTTTTAAAATTGATGCGGCGCGCAGTAGCTCTTTATGGCTTCTATTATTAAGCCTAGCCAGAGGACGAGGTTGAGGGGGGGTGTAGAGGAGTCGGGTGAATGTTTAAAGTGCCCTTCTCTGAGAGTGGGGCATGCTGACATTCAGGAGTGGCTGGATGGATGGAGGGTGAAGCTTTAACAGGTTTGTGCCGGAGTGTTTTGGGGGGACAGTCGTGGCCTCGTATCCTCTTTAACACGAGCGGAGGGGAGAGAGGACAGAGGACAGGCAGACAGGGAGAGATAGCTGCTCTGCGATCTCAGCTGGCTGCTCTCCCCTCCGAGTCAGACAGGATTAAATCATTCACGGACCCAAACGTCTCTTTTTGTATTCCCTTCCTGTACTCTCTCTCTCTCCTTTCTGCTTTTCCTCCCTTGCGACCCCCTCTCTTTTTCATTCCCTTTCTCTCCTATTGAAGTAACATGAATTCCAATTCCAAGTCAGTCATTCTTCATTCTTCATTCCCTATAATGCGTCCTTTCGAAAAAGTATGTCTCATTCTTTTGCCACCTCTCTCTTTCGCTCTCCATTTAGTGCATTTGCCCGTACGAGCGTCAAACCTTTTTCCAGAAGCTTCTCGTGTATCATCATTACCATCTTCAAAGCTAGCCGAGTTGAGTGAAATCAAAACTGACGCGTTGCCTTCTCTGCGTTTTTTGTTGGGTTAAGAGAATCGCCCACTTCAAAATCAAAACCAATTGTCTCGTAAGTAGGGATGGGTATCGTTTGGTTTTTATCCGATACCGGTACATAACCGATACTTTTAAAACGATACCGGTGCCTAAACGGTGCCGGAACCGATACTTTTTTTTTTTAAAGCACAAAGCGACGATTGACGACATTAAAGAAAGGCTTTTTTCTTCAAATTGAACAATATATTAACTGTTTAAAGTATATTATAAATATAAATACATACAAAACACTTGGCTTCCAACTACAGCTTCAAACTTTTTAACTTCAAATTATGAACATTATATTAACTGTAAACAACAGTTTATAGTATACTTAAATACATATAAATAAATACAAAAAACAGCTTCAAACTTCTTTTGCAAAAATATGACCATATTTGCCTTTGGAGTCAAAAATGTATGATTTTGTTTGCATTTATTTCATGAAATTTCACCATTTTATGATTTGTTTATACCTATCTTTTCTATCTTGTTCATAGTTAATCTTGTTACTTGAACACACTGAGTACGAGAAAATGTGTACTGCCCCTTTAAGAGACTACCGTTGGTAGCTTAGCTGTCATCTCGTTTATTTTTCAGTCTTCGGTTGCTGATCTGCCGTTGACTCTTGCCTTCTCTCCCCTCTTTCCACGCAATTATTTTGTTGCATTTGCTGCACGTCGCGATGTTTGAATCTTTTTGTGCGAAATACAGCCACACTTTTGACCGTTTACCTTTCGGTATTTTCTCTGTTAAAAGGTTGATGGCTAGTTCTGTTTGTGCTTGCTCTGTGAAATGCTGCCTGCTCTTCACTGTATGTTGCTATGAAAACACCAATGAGCGTGAGCGACACAGGACAAAGTTTACATTGGGAGCTGGGGCAGTTTTACATGTGCCCCACGGAATCTGCCTAGCGACCGTGTTCAATTGGCTCAGGCACCGTAATGAAGCACCGAAATCTGCGTTGCATTTCGGTCCGGGTAGGTACCGGTTGTATTGGAACCGGTTCCATATTGGTACCGGTTCTCGGTACCCAACCCTACTCGTAAGTCAAATGAGGTAATGAATTGGCTATCAGGCTGGAAGCGAGTAGCCAGCCTGCTTGGGGCGGCAAGTGGAATGGCCTCGAATGGCATTTTGAGAGGATCGTTTGTTCAGTCAGTGGTGCACTCACACTGCAGAGGCACACACACACACACACACACACACACACACTCACACTCACACTCACAATCACACTATCAGGCATCAGTGAATATGGGGGAGGAGAGTGTGATTGGACAAAGTGTGCGTGTTATTTTTGTGTTTGCTTTTATTTTGGTGTGTGTGTGTGTGCGTGGATGTGTGGTGATACATCCAGACATGGCAGCTTGTTATAGCGCCGCGCCACACCACACGCCTCTCTGTTTACGGACGCTCGGTGAAGGCTCACGCGTGTTGATTTACCACAGTCACCTCGCCTGTTTTTACAGCTGATATGCTTTAAATATCTCCTCCGACCACGGTGGCCGAGGAACGCGTATCTCCCCCATATTTTATTAGTCACTTGATTCCGATTCACACTGACTGTGGATCAGCTCCAGCCGTGTGGAGACGGCAGCTGGTGTCCTCTGGATGATATTACTTGCTAAGGGCTCACAGTTCTTGAAAAGCTTTAAAATGAACTTTTAGTTTTTAATTGGCTGTAAGTGCTCCTCTCTTCTCCCGTGCTGTTTTCTCACTGGGTGGATGTGTGAGCTTGGCTCTTCGTTCCAAAGCAGCAGCATCAGTTTGAGATGACAAACACCGTCAGCCTCTCGTTCCGTGTTGCTCTCCTCCGTAGAGCTCTCGATGCTCGGGGGAGTCATCGCTGTGTGGGCTTCCAAGATGCGGGTCACGTGCCTGTGAGGCTCTCGCTTTTGTTGCTGTTTCTGTGGCCCATCCCGAGTGCTTTCATGAGTGTGAAAAAAAAACATAAAGAACCTGCACACCACTCTGGTCTCACTTTAGATCCTTAATATGTATCAAGCCAATTCGCACAGGCTTACTAGTCCTTAGACTTAAGGCTATGTTTGCGTATTTGGACCATACATATCACGTATTATTATCCGAAGATTTTCAGGTGAAATTTGTGACACTCGAATGAAGGGCACATTTTCCCAAAACCTCTCTTAAAACCTAGGGTGTTGCTATATCCCCTGATTTCCGGGGGTTTGTTTGTGCAAAAACAGGCACACTCTTTTCCCAGAAGTGAGAATTGTGTCTAGCCTAAATTATACACATCTTCCTACTCCACCACACCACATCAAAATGGGATTTTCTTTTGTTGTCACACACACAATTGTGTACCTGTAAGCTGTAGGTTTAACTCAATCAGGGCCCAAATGATGAAATGTATCAAGTACTGCCCAGAATCAGTTGGTCAGGCAGGCCTTTATCTGGGCTGTCTAGCCTGTGGGAGCCTGTAGCTCTGGGCAGTCCCCTTTCTGGAGCAGCTACAGGGCATGCCGGAGTGCCTGAGGGCCAATCACAGTGGCACAGGCCAGCGGCTGGCTAACGGCTAGCTTGCAGGCAGCCACTTCGTAAAGTGGCCTTGCCCGAGGAGCCGCCACTCAGTCCTGTCCAATTATCTCTGCACATCAAATATTCATCTGTCACCCCATAAGTGAACCCCACGTCATTCCCCTGACCCGCTTGGCCTGGTACGGTAACTCATTTTTGCCGTCATGGAAGTTCTACGAACGCCTCCATCAAAAAGAAGGTGGAGATGAATGTAAAAGCCTGAGAGCATAGAGCGGTCTTTCGATAAGCGGTTCCTGATGGCCAGTAATGTGTGCAGCGGTCGTGTGCATGCATGCGCATCATGTGTGGCGTGTGTTTAATTATTCATTCTGGCGATGTGTGCGAGGCTGGGAACGGCATGTACAGATGGTGGGGCTGCAGATCCGGGCAGAGAGCTTCGGCACGAGCACGTCCGTTTGGTAAATAAACCAGCCTCATTCGGCTGCGGCGGGAGGACTAGTGCCTAATGAACAAGCTGTCTCATTACACCAACCCCCCATCCACCCACCCACCCCCCATTGAAATACTCCATCAGTCTGTCACTTGTTATTTCTGTTTAAAATTGTCCTTTATTTAATGCTTTCTTCCGTCCTTCTCCTCGCTTTGTCTGTCATGCCATCTTTTTTTGGCCGTCATACTATCCCATATGTACATATATAATAACTTCTCACTTTCTCTCTCTCTCTCTCTCTCTCTCTCTCACACACACACACACACACACACACACACACACACAAACACACACACGCTGTGCTGCCAGGCATCTATTTTCAACAATTATGTATTGGATTGGCCGCTTGTGTAAAGGGCATGCCTGGGGCCGGCCCGGTCTGCTCTGGTCTGTGCTGTGCGGCCCGTTGCACATTGCAGTGTGGTGCCAGGCCTGAGGCTCCTGTAGTGGCACGCCAGCAGGCAGCACCGGGACCCTGAGACGTGGGCCCAGACACGCCAGCCTTAGTTTCTAAGACGGGGGACACAGAAGTGACTGTTTTTGAGGAATGGGAGCAAGTTTGTCATCTAATAGTAGTATCGTCAACGTAATCATTGAGTTCTGCCTCTATGTATAACGCGTGTTACTGGGTACAGCTGATTTATGTGGGTTTGCATTCGGATTTTGTTCTAACTGTCTTCTTCCTCTTGCTTTTGTCTCTCTCTGTAGATAAGTTCTGGTACTGTCGCCTGTCTCCTAATCATAAAGTCCTGCACTATGGTGATCTGGAGGAGAGCCCCCAGGGAGAGGTGCCCCATGATTCACTGCAGGAGAAGCGTAAGTGTCCCTGCCTGCCCCACACACCCTCCCTCTGTTTGCATTCAATAAATAGCCTTTGCCCTCACCATAGAGCACTGACCTCTGTCATGCACTGTAATGTTGGTCTCAGAAGGGTAATGTCTGTAATGTCTGTCTGTCTGTGTAGCCGGGATGGCCTCGCGGCGATGTAACAAAAAACGGGAGGCAGTGTCTGGGATGTTTTGTTGAAATGGCAAATGTTTTATATCCGTGTTTCGTCGGCCAAACATGCCAGAATGGAGAAAAAAACAAAACGAAACAAAAACTCCAAACAATGATTCTCAATAAATAAATAAACCCTAAACAATTCAGCTCCAAATTAAACAAGTAACTGTCAATCATAAGAAGTTAACTTAAGAATTCGTCGCTCTCCAAACTAAACAATTCGCCTATAGTCGTCACAAAGGGGTGGGAAGTTGTTCCCCTGACTCTCGCTCTCGACACCTGTTCTGCGCCGGCATTTTATACAACCGGCCTGAACCATTGCCACATCATACATCAATTAATACATATCTCTATTCCTGACTAATCACAAAAATACATTTACATAGGTGCAAACAGCCGTGTTTACCCAAAGACAATAATATTCTATTAATACATACTCTAAATAATCACTCATACACACTACGCACCCCTCTCATCCCACCAACTTGACGTGGGCACGTCTGACGTTCCATTCGACAACAGTTCAAAAGTTCTTCCCGACTTTCCATCGGGTCGGTCCATTGTGCTGCATCTGGCCGTCACTGTCAGTACTCTGCCACTGTCCAGCCCTGTACAACGCCTGCCACGCGTTGAAGGGAAGGCCTTTCAGTGTCGGTATTTTCAGTGTATGTATCTTTACCGAGGTGGTCGTGATCGCGGTGCAATATGTTGGTAGTGTTTGTGTGCCAATAAACGTATGTTTGTACCCCGCGCTGTCCAGTGTGTTCGTGTTAGCCCAGGATTGTATCTCCGTAGCGGTAATGGGCAGCCGCACCGTTACAGTCTGTCTGTGTGTGTCTGTGTGTCTGTCTGTGATGGATAATCTGTCTAACTACTCTGCTCTTGTCTCTCTTCCTGTGCAGTACCCGTGGCTGACATCAAAGCTGTCGTCACAGGCAAGGACTGCCCTCACATGAAGGAGAAAGGAGCTCTCAAGCAGAACAAGGTATGTGATCATTGTCTGTGTCTGTGTGTGTGTGTGTGTCTGCGTGCGTGTGTGTGTGTGTGTGCATGTGTGTCTCCTCCAGACAAAGGTGTCCTCCAGCGTTGGTGTTCTCCTGACAGGAACATGAGCTCCAATCATCCCTTGTCTGTCTTCCTCACGAGTAACACCCCCCCCTCCCCCCTACGTGCACACATACCTCTCCCCCAACAAACACACGACAGGATGCTATCTTCCACGTTGCAATGGCGCCCGTGACTGCAAAGAGGAAGTGGGGTGGAGCGAATGGTTTGAGGCTAGACAGCAGTGGGTCGTTCAATGAATCAGTCAGTCATTTCCCAGGCAGTGTTTTCTTCTCCGCCTATGTTTTTATCTTGTTTGTCAACAATTTCCACGGAAGTTGTTGGTTCTTTTTGGTGGTGGTAAGAAGTTGCCTCCCTGTGGTTTTAGCGGCGCTTCAAAGCCACAAATCCCCTCTGTAGCGCTTCGCCTCAGAGCTCAGATGTTGACGGATGAGGGGTAGGGGGTAAATATAGAAGGGAAGATAAAAGACCGCTGCGCCTTCCTCCTCCTGGACGACTTTTATTAGTTTGCCGATATAACGGAAGAAACGATGGGCTGAAGGAGAAGGAGGCTGACGTGGAACGATGACACGGAGGGCTTGGCGGCCAGGCACGTGTCCTCGATCTGTCTCGCTTTTTTTTTTTTTTTCGCCCGCCGCGGTTGGAAATGTGCCGACGCGCGGGCAGCCAGCCGCACCATCGCTCGTGGCAGAGGACGAAGGGGAAAGTCCGCCCCGTCTGGAGCGGTGCCTCAGCCCGGGTCCACAGGGACCCACACGTGTGCCAGCTTCACTGCTGCCGTGACGACGCCACTACAGCCGGTCCAGAAGGCACGGCCTGTTTTATTCAGTCTTTTTTTTCCATCGGGGATGGAGGAAGGAAAGTGAAAGTCAGCCGAGGTGACGTGAATAGATAGATGTGAATAGATCGGGTCATCAGAGCGAATGTGAGGAGGATGATTTTAGTATTGAATTAGAATTGCATTTACAGGATGGCCTTTTTGTTCAGGAGAACACAACGCACCTTTTGAATGCACTGGTATGAAGGAGAAAGTGAAGTGAAGTGAAGTGCTTGAACAAGTGCAGGATGAGTCAGTAAAGGGGAAGTGAGCAGATACAGTGGATGTGTAGTCATGCGTAGTCCATCATCAATAAATGTATGGATGATATCGTAAGGAAATGGAAGTGCATCTACGACGTAACTTAGACATGGCTCTTAGCTCTGCTTTTGTCACATTGTCAGTGTGTCAATGGGACATGTTTTACTACAGGCAACAGCACCATTATAGCTCCTTTAAGGATACTGTGCACTGCCTCAGTCTTAGCTTGTGTACGATGTCCTCTGACAGAACTGTTCTGCGTGCTTTTCCCTGGCCCGTCAAAGAACCGAGTTAGTCCTGAAGTCTGGGGGCTGTTGGCGTCCCCCGGGCCTGCTGTCCTGTCCCATCACCGTCCCCTTGAGCCCCGGCAGGAGGAGCGGTGAGCGCGCGACAGCCAGCCATCTGCTCGGCAAATCTGTGCAGGGGGAGAAGGGTGGCAGGCAGCTCGGCGGGAGGGAGGAACACTGACACAGCTGACTCATTAACGTTCTATTGACAATCTCTCCCTCTCCCTCTCCCTTTCTCTATCCCCCTCTCCTCAACAGGAAGTGCTGGAGCTGGCCTTCTCCGTCCTCTACGAGTCCGATGAGTACTTAAACTTCATTGCCCCTGACAAACACGAGGTGAGTTGGAGGCATAGTCAGGCCTTCAGTGCAACTTCAAAGCTTAATCATGGCTTTCTACTTGCTAATATGCTAAAGGCTAACAGCCAGCTTATTGTCTTATGACACCAAAGTAATGACCCAGGTTAAGTCAACTAACAATTGGATAATATTCTGAATGTGAAATTAAATGTGCTTAACACAAGGTAACAACCACACATACATCATAGGGAAAGGATATATAATCCTCATTTTTAGGAGGCTTTTTAGTTAGACACAGACTAGGCTGAACACACGTTTCCAGTCCAGTCTGTTGTCAAGGTGAACACCCAGGTATCAGTAGCCTACCTCCACCTCTTCTCCCAGGATGGAAATGTAACACGAAGGCTGTCTACAGGAAGGGACAGAGAAGACTAGTTATTGAGGAAGCATAAATCCTTCAATGTGTGCAGCAAGGTGTTGCATATCTTTTACCAGTCTGTTGTTGCAAGTGCAATTTGTTTGCAGCCATCTGTTGGGGCAGCAGCATCAGAGCCAGTGACAGTAATACACTGAACAAGCTCATACAGAAGGCTGGCTCTGTGCTGGGGACTGCTCTGGAGCCCCTAGAGTTGGTTGTTGAGAGAAGGATGTTGAAAAACTGCAAACACCTCACATGCACGGCGGCTGGTCAGACAGCAGAGTGTTTTCAGTTAGAGGCTCTCCAGTTAGAGTTGTTGAAATAAGGACCGCTACAGGAAGTTATCGCTGCCCACCGCAATAGCAATATAATGACTCCCCTCTCTACTGGGAGAGGAAGCTTATCCTGAGTGGCAATGCACAATGCACATTCTACATTTAACTTGCAGCGAATCCAATTCTTTATTTTATCTAGTAGTTTGTGTGTGTGTGTGTGTGTGTGTGTTTGTGTGTGTGTGTGTGTGTGTGTGTGTGTGTGTGTGTGTGTGTGTGTGTGTGTGTGTGTGTGTGTGTGTGTGTGTGTGTGTGTGTGTATATGTATATGTATATGTATATATATATATATATATATATATATATGCACACACACATTTGTTAATTCTGTTTTTTTTTTTTACATGCCTTATTATTTTGGGATTAATGTAAATTGCTGCTGCAACACTGCAATTTTCCTTTGGGGATCATTAAAGCTATTTATCTCTCTATCTATCTAAATATTTATGTAAATCTTTTCCTCCTGCTTGTCTTGCAGTACTGTGTGTGGACAGATGGGCTGAATGCCCTGCTAGGGAAGGAGATGACCAGCGAGTTCACCAAGAGCGACCTGGACACCCTCCTCAACATGGAGATGAAACTCCGCCTCCTGGACCTGGAGAACATCCAGATCCCAGAGGCTCCGCCCCCCATTCCCAAGGAGCCTAGCAACTATGACTTTGTCTATGACTGTAACTGAAAACAGAACAAACACCCACTGGACCAATATTTCCTTTTTTCTCTCTGAAAAAAATTGTTACTGGAAGTTTTAAATGAAAAAAAAAACTTTTAGACAAACTGTTGCAATGAAAAAATGAACAAGAAAAAAAAAAAAGATTTCACTTTTCTCTTTGCTAAAGCTGTCTTTAAAAAAAGAAAAGCAAGCTTCTCAATAGGTGCACCGACTTTCGACCATAAATATGAACTCAGCCTTGGGGAACCTGCCACTAACGTCACACGCAACAATGGAGGAGACACCAACCAACACCTGACTCCATTCATCCATCCAACCTCCCCCTCCAATGCTCCCTGTCCTCACTTGTTCCCTCCTTCGTCTCCACAGATACATCCAGGGTCTTCTGAGGAAGTCGCCCAGTTCTCATAGAAATGCTGTATTCTTGAGCTCGGTCATGGTGTTTCCCCGTTAAGCTTTCATGTCGTTCTCAGGCTGTTGTAACCCTAGGGTCCTCACTGGCATTGCCGTGAGGGAGAGTGTAGGTCAAGTGGTGTGGTGGGGTAACTGCTACTGAACTATTGTTCACCAATACGCCACCCATCCCACACAAGTGGCAGCTAAAGTCTGGAAAGGGTATGAGAAGAGCGTTGGGGGGGGGGGGGGGGTGAAGGATGGGGTGAAGGGAAGTGTAAGAAGGGAAAGAGAGTTGTATTATCTGGTGTCTCTTTTTTTTTTTTTGTTCCTCCTCCGCTTTCACGTACCTGTAGACTGTTATTAACCAGGCTGTGGTCACTGAGCACTGCCTCCTTTACAACCGTATATCAACATCGTCGTCATGACTACACCTACAGTACTTAATCATCCTTGCCCAGTCTGCTTGCTTTCCTTTTTCTTTCATTCTTTCTCCCTGTTTTTCTTTCTTTGTCTCATGGTGTCTTTCTCCTGTTCCTGGTCACCCATACTGGTTCAGGGCAAAGACTGCTGGATCGTTCCAGAGCAATACCGAGCTTTCCACTCGTGTGATTTTGTAAGCTGGTCTGACTCTTCTGTAATGGTTGTGAAGCTGCCAAGTAGTCAGTGTTATGGGGGGACCATCGTATGTATGTACATTTGTCAGTAAAGGGAAGACATTTTTTTGGTTTCTTTAGGTTTTTTAAATTTGTTTTTATTCTGGGACCATGACACCTTTTGGAAATTCCTATTTAATTTAATTGAAAAAAATTATTATGGTTATTACTTGTAGAATTTTATTTTCTCCCATTGTTATTGGCTGAGTCCATCAATCTGCTGTTTACATTAAAAATTGATTAAATGAGAAAATCTCTGTGATTGCCTACATCTACTCCACTGGAGCACGTGAACATTTTCGTTAAATTGTGTCTCAGAAATCCTTGAGGAGACACGACCGTGTTGAACATTTTTGAGTTGTGACCGTACAAGACCTGCAGTTTTGATAATTCCGCCAACATTCATGTCAGGCTGAATTTGTCAGGAGTTTGATACTAGCTTTCCCACAGGAAACATTATTATAGTCTTTTAAGGTTTAATGTTCGTGAGCGTGAGTAAGAGGTGTGTGTAGCTCCCTCATGGGTGAGCTGTGTGAAGGGCACAGAGGGTTAGATTCAGCACAGGAAAACTAAAAGCTGTCCTTAATAAAGAATTGAAAAGAATTCTTAGTTTTGCAAAGTCCAAGATGGAAGTATATTTCTCAGTGTGAACAAGGTCCTTTTAACCTGAGGCAAAAAAAAAGAGAGAGAGAGGGAAGGTGAACGCAGTGTGAATACACACATAACAGAAAGACTAAATGAAAGAGAGGAGGGGGAGATGCGGAAGGGGGGGGGGGGAGGTCACACAGTCCAGGCCTTCACCTCCTGCGTTTCCCATTACATGGCTGGCTGTGTCAGACGCTGCGGGTACGACTCCACAGGCACGACCCCTCTCTGCACCTCTTCACACACCTGCAGGGATTGGGCTGAGGACACGGCCCGTACACAGCACTCAACAAGAAGAGGGAAAATGTGTGCGTGTTATGGAAAAAATGCCCTTCTCTGGACAGAAAACCTCTCAAATTTGAGGGTATATCTATCTATCTATCTGTATGACATATATATATATATATATATATATATATATATTCACACACACACACACACACACACAGATGAGGGGGTCACCACTTATCAGTACAGATACCTACACACAAATGCACATGTTTCTCACACAGTATGCTGGTTCTGGCAGTGATCATGCTGCTTCTATAGTAGGCCCTTCAGTAGATCACTCACCCTGCCTGCTGTGTGTGTGTGTGTTTGTGATAGTGCATAGTGCCTGTGTGTATGGTCTAGCTTCATGCCAAAGCTTCTAAAGCAGGTTGCAGTTTTCCACTGCACAGAATTGCACAAACCATGGGTCAAGTCAGATCCGCAGCTCCGAGGGCTGCAAGGGATTGTGGAAAGAGGAGATAAGGTAAGTGAGCAAGGTGAAGTGTTTGTAAAAGTAAAAAAAAAAAAAAAAAAAGGTGAACTCACGTTGACTCACCTAAAAGCAGCTCTGCATAGCACCGACACAGCAGGGCTTTCTGAAGTCACGCAGGGCCGTGAGCTCAAGATGAAGTCACTGCACAACAACAGTGTAGGGAAATATGACCATCATTTCATGTGTGTGTGTGTGGGGGGGGGGGGGGGGATATGTGTGTGTGCGTTTGTATGTAAGGGTGTATGTGAGTGTGTGTGTGTGTGTAATATGGTGCAGTTGATGTTACCCAAACAGTGAAGCTGAAACCGCACTAAACTGCGCTGCACCCTGCTGGGCTGATCTGTCAAAGTTTGGGGGCAAAGGCAAAGTCACGGCAGCCAGCGAGAGTGCAATGCGATGCAGAGCCCGAGGTCTTCTAAGACTGCCTGTTCTCTCGGGAGCCGACGCAAGAGAACAACCGCGCACGCTAGGCAAAGCTAGGGGAGGAGAGAGGAAGGAGAGAGAAGAGAAGAGAAGAGGGTGAAGAAAGGGAGGGAGGATGGGGATGAATAATGCAGCAGACCTTCCGTCGGGCCTCTCGAGACAACCCCCCCCCCCCAAAAAAAAAAAACAACCCGGCCCTGCCTGAGAACACAGAGGCCTGGGGTGGAGAACACCGAGGTTCAGAGGACAGGAGCCCTGGGAGCAGCAGCAGTATACCGGCTCGAGCTGCTAACAGCTAGGCTTCAGAATGCTGGGTGTACAGGATCATCCGAGGCAGAGATGGGGGGCTCAGTAGGGGAGGAAGATTAGTGAGGAAGGGGTGGGGGGGGGGGGGGGCCTTGCCCCTCGCCCTGTACGCACGCCTCTCGTTAACCACATCACGATCACAATGGTCCCATCACATTCGCTTACACACTCCTTCACCTCTCATGCTCCATGCACAGCACAGCACAGCACAATGCCAAACAGCGCACGCAATAATAATGAACCCTGAGCAGTCACAGCATCTATTAATAGCACACATCTCATGGCATCACCATGGATTTATCTCAAGTCCCACAAACTGACAATCGATAATCTGCACACAAAATGTACAAGCATAATGAATATCCCAAGGACAACGCAATACCACAGAGATTACAAGATGCATGACCCTGCCATAAACATTACACGTGAAATACATCAACACTGAATAGCCATACAGGTGGCCCCCTGGTGGTTTCCCTTCTATTGTGAGGGAAAACATTACGAGAATGAACCAGATAATAGCAGCATGGATGCCCACACCTGCCTCACAGCTGCTTCCACCCATCCGAATCTCTCCCCCTCTCTCTCTCACACACATTCACACAGCCATCACAGAGGCCAGGAGAACGGAAGAATAGATACTCTATGAGATGACAAAGAGCGTTGACAACTTCCTGACAGAGTGCTTGTTCTCGTCCCACTGTATGTGTGAGCGTGAAGAAGTACTTCATCAGCTCCATCACGAAGCCAGGCACAGTGAAGCGGAAGCTATTTCAGCCTCAGGAAAGGCACCAGATTGCATTTGTAGGGATGATAATCACAGATTTTGCATTCAAATCCACAGCCACGCAGCACTGCCTCATCCCCCCCCCCCCCAACCCCCCCAACCTGCCCTCCGTATATTGGCTTCATTAATAATTGGGTGCCCTGGTATTGATTTCTGCCTCTTAGTGTTATAAATCACAAGAGGCACCTCGGTTCCTAACAATCTCTCTCTCGCTCTCGATCTCGCTCTCTCTCGCTCTCTCTCGCTCTCTCTCTCAAACACACACACACAAACACATATTGACACTCAAACACACACACACACCAAACAGACACCAAGTCTTCACTGAAACTCAGACACAAGTTTGAAACCATAGCTTAAATATTAGGTCACAATGCCCTCCCCAACACCATATATGTAATGTTAGGATGTTTATTTTCAATAACATCACACCCTTAAGGAGAAGCAATAACAAACTTGGATTTGAGAGACAAATTTGCATGAGAATTAGCCAAGATGACGGAGACACCTGCACACAAGTGAGTCGCTGCGCCAGGCTGCCTCCAGCAAGGGATTAACAGGGCAGAATGATTTCATTATCGAAGATAGAACTCCTCCTTATCATGCCGTCACTTCATTAAGTGGTACATTTATTCTGCTTAAAGATGACAAAGATAAACGGATGGAGTTTCATTTAGTAAGGGGTCAGGGTTCTTATTTTCAGCCCTCTTTATTTTTTTCCGCCACGTTTTGTTCTACATTTTGATTTTGCACAAACGAAACAAGAAGTCACACAAGAGCTGCTTGTCTGCTGGGATTTACAGCGACATTTATCACCGAGTCCCAGCACGGCAGGGAAATATATTAAAATATAGTGCTGTAAATGGAAAAGCTGGAAGTCTTTAGGCATTCACTTATGCACGGGGTGCGTTCTTCTATTCCTTCAGCTCTCAGTGACCACGCCATGCCTAGGAATGAGACTGAGGCCACACACGCGAAGACGTGGATCTCGGATATAAGTCCCACACAGAGCAGTGGACTCAGTTGACTCTGGATGTCAGCTCAGTTTGAGATGCCACCAGCAAAGCTCAAATAAACATCCCTTCCTGGCTCTGAGGGAAAGCTTACATAGCTAAGCATTCAAGTGTGACCATAGAAATGGCACATCTCAAAGTGCAAAGTACACCAACTTATATTATATATGTATGTATATTCAAAACATACACACACACACACACACACACACACACACACACACACACACAGACACACTCACATATGATATACAGACGTGGACAAAATTGTTGGTACCCTTCCGTCAAAGGAAGAAAAAGCCACAATGGTCACTGAAATAACTTGAAACTGACAGAAGTAATAATAAATTAAAAAAATACTGAAAATGAACTAATGAAAATCAGACATTGCTTTTGAATTGTGGTTCAACAGAATAATAAAAAAAAAAAAAAGAATTAAACTGGCCTGGACAAAAATGATGGTACCCCTAGAAAAGATTTAAAATAATTTGACCATAGAGACATGTTAAACTAAGGTGTGTCCTCTAATTAGCATTACAGGCTTCTTCAAACTTGTAATCAGTCAGTCTGCCTATTTAAAATGGTGAAAAGTAGTCACTGTGGTGTTTGGTATCATGGTGTGTACCACACTGAACATGGACCACAGAAAGCTAAGGACAGAGTTGTCTCAGGAGATTAGAAAGAAAATTATAGACAAGCATGTTAACGGTAAAGGCTATAAGACCATCTCCAAGCAGCTATTCCTGTGACAACAGTTGCACATATTATTCAGAAGTTTAAGGTCCAGGGGACTGTAGCCAACCTCCCTGGACGTGGCTGCAAGAGGAAAATTTATGACAAATTGAAGAGACGGATAATACAAATGGTAACCAAAGTGCCCAGAACAACTTCCAAAGAGATTAGAGGTGAACTCCAAGGTCAAGGTACATCAGTGCCAGATCGCACCATCAGTCGCTGTTTGAGCCAAAGTCGACCGAGGAGGACACCACTGTTGAAAGCAAATCATATAAAAGCGAAACTGGAATTTGCCAAAATGCATATTGACAAGCCACAGGGCTTCTGGGAGAATGTCCTTTGGACAGCCGAGACAAAACTGGAGATTGTCAGTTTCAAGTTATTTCAGTGACTATTGTGGGTTTTTCCTTCTTTAAATGAAGGGTACCAACAATTTTGTCCACGTCTGTATATATATATATTCTTATTATTCGTGTTAGTCTAAAAATACACACAGATTGTGGGATTTGTTTAAGTCCCTGTTCAGCTTTCTTAGTATTTGTCGTAGCAAACTGTCCAGGCAGCACGGGCGGCTCTTGTGCCGTTTCGTTTCTTTGTCAGCTCCGCTCTACGATCATCTCTCCTGAGCCAGCGCTGTTCTGTCACGACCAGTCCCAGCACGGAACGTCTGTTTTAAAAAGATCTGAAGACGTCCTCCGAATGAACCGACTGTATTTTCCGGGGCTCAGAGCAGGTTATTTATTGAAGACATTTTATTATTTTGGTTGTATTTCTTCTTTTTAGTTGTTGCCGTTTGTTCTCTCTTTTCAGCTGGCTTCTGTGGATTTATCACACTGGCGTGTCCCTGCCTCTGTGCATCTGTCTCTTTGTGACAGTGAAGACGGCTGAAGTGCATTTTTTCAATTTTTTCACCCCCAACCCCCAACCCCCACCCCCTACCCTCTCTCCACATCTCAGAAGTCAATTTGGTATCTTTGCTCCTTTTGTTTTTCAGTCGGTTTGTGTTCTTCACAAAGCGGTGAGATCGGCTGAGGGTGGTCGACTGATCCGGGGAGACTGACAGCCGTGGTGTTCTCCACAAAGGCCAGTGGGATGGTGGGTGGGTGGTGAGCGGCGGAGGGGCTCTGAGCAGCCAGGAGGATGAGGAAGCTTCGTGTGGGAATGGACACTGCTGCTGCCGCTAGTCCTCTTGTGTGTGTGTGTGTGTGTGTGTGTGTGTGTGTGTGTGTCTGTGTGTGTCTGTGTGTGTGTGTGTGTGTGGGGGGGGGGGGGGGGGTGCTTTGCTTTATACTTTGGTTATTTGAAGTCATCCTTTTTCTGGTTTCGTGTTTTTTTTTTCCTGATAACTCTTTCTTCTGTCTGTTTCCTCACTCCTTTCATCCAGCACATCTTTGTTTCAAACTAAGCAAGGTACTTTTGGGGCCACATGTGAACAACGCTTAGCAGTCTAGGAGTTATTGAATGCAAAACTTGCGGTGTGTGCAATTAAATATATTGGTCTTAAAATGATATTATATTATCAATTATTATTAAAATATACTCCCATTCACACATGTGTTTTATAACTGAACTAAGGAAGAAAGAAGGAAAAAATGGAGAGTTGAACAGAAAATCAAGAATGGAGAAAGAGAGAGAGGGAGAGAAAGTGTGCTTGTATAACTCACTCACTGGTTGACGTTGCAGGGCTACTGAATCGGCATGTTGGGAGTAATGGCTGCACATATGCATCTAGGCAGGCAGGGCCTCTTGAACACTGTATTTGACTCGCTTCTTTCTATCTCTGCTTCCTCTTCCTCCCTTCCTCTTCTCGTGTGGACCAGAATGCTCTTGTGGGTTCTACTGATCTATTTTTGCCATTCTTCACACCACCCACTCGTCTTTTTCTGCACGTGCATCATGCTCATGAGTGTGCAGTGGTGTATCTCCAAAACGGTTTGTGTGTGTGTGTGTGAGTGTGTGTGTGTGTGTGTGTGTGTGTCTGTTGTTTGAGTGTGTGTGTGCGTGTGTGCCAACACACGCCTATGCACTGACACCTAGGACAAGAACAAAAGCATTGGCTGAGACTCCAGGTGGCTCAGACCCCCCCCCCCCCATGTGACTGTGGTGTGTGTGGGCAGAGGAGCATCTTCCGATCACAGTGTGAAGTCAGGAGAAATAAGCCCCTGCAGCCTCTCTCCAACACTGCCGAGTCAGGAGAGAGAGAGAGGGAGAGAGAGAGAGAGAGAGAGAACTGGAGAGGAACTACTTCAAAGCACTCAACCGTCCCTCACAGGCTAGTTCCCTCTCTCTCTCTCTCTTTCTCTCACTCTCTCTGGCTGTCCTTCCACACACCAGGGCTGATGGAGATTTCATGCTGACCAGGTCTAGCGCTCGAGTAGGCTTGAACCGTAGGCCACAGGCACAGCTGGCTTGTTCAGTGTTGAAGCCAAAAAGTCAAACTTTAAGTTTGTGTTGTTCAATCCATTTGGTGAAGCTGGGGGAGTACACTGTGATAATATCGCCCCCTCCTGGTGGGAGGAATGTTTTGTACCTGTAGTTTTATTATCTGGGCATAGGCGCTTCACAATAACTCCAAAACACAAAATGTCATTATCAAATATTTTCTGTATTGTTTTTAATGTTTAATTTATTCATAACAAGTATCTAGTGTTTGAAAACACCACAATTACATTTTGACAAATAATTATTGTCATTTCAATTGTTTACATAATATACAGTATTGGTAACACAATATTGTTACATTTCCATTTATACACTGTTCATGTGCAAACACTGACAAGAGTTACTGTTCGACAGTCTCTATTACCTTCATTGTGTGTGTGTGTGTGTGTGTGTGTGTGTGTGTGTGTGTGTGTGTGTGTGTGTGTGTGAGAGAGAGGTGTGTGTTTACACTATGCCAGTGTCACTCTTTGGCCTGGTCTGAATGCAGCCAAATTCTGAGTCTTGGGCTCTCGAGATGCTCCAAAAGATTCATACCTGCAGAAAAAACTTAGGCTTACTACTTCAAACTTCCACTTATACACACTCACTCTCACTCACTCTCTCTTTCTCTCTCTCTCTCACACACACACACACAAGAAATAGACTGGGTGGTAATATTCACATCTCTCAACACAGCATCCCATTAATATAATCTGATCCATGCATTGATGAAACATTATATATCATTGATAAATGTACTCTTCCTTGACACCACTGTTGTTATTGATGCATGTGAGTGTGTGTGTGTGAATGGCTCGTTGCAAGTACCGGTCCAACTCACATCTCAGCATATCTCCTCCACTCCTCACTGTCGACCGAGGGCCGGGTGCTGGCCAGCGCAGCGGTCAGGTGGGCCTGGCAGAGCAGCAGGGACAGCTTACTGGGGCCGGCAGGCTGGACAAGCACAGGGTCCTCCTGGAAGAGACAGAACCACAGGAGAGGTCAAAACACACGCGATGGACGCCTGGTAACTGGTTTTGATGCATAACACATTGACCGTAGGTCTTGTGTGAACTAATTACAAAGCACATATGAGAGACATATGAGAGAGTTATACTGCGTGGATTAAAAACAATGATCTGGGATGCCAGAGCACTCCTGAGGAAGAGTGTGAGAAGAGAAGAGTGTGCAGATTTGTTTCGTAGAGAAGATCCAGGGGTCTGTCCTAGGGCAGTGAGTGGGGAGGATACTGCACTCCAGCGATGGCTTGTTAGTGAACTGCATGCACTGCTGTTTGCTACTCTTCATCTAGAACTCGGGACACTTGAAGTGTGTTACTGCTGTCACTCCTGCATAAGTGTGTGTCAGAGTGAGTGCAAGCGTGTGTGCGGTTGCGGTACTGACGGCCGTCCTGCGGTAGTTGCTCTTGAGCGTGCTGACGTCAGCGCGCAGCTGCTCCGCCTGCATAAGTGTGGTCGGAGTGTGTGTCGCATGCGTGTGTGTGCGGTTGCGGTACTGACGGTCGTCCTGCGGTAGTTGCTCTTGAGCGTGCTGATGTCGGCGCGCAGCTGCTCCGCCTGCCCCGGGCTCAGCTCCTGGAAGCCCTGCTGCAGGGAGGCCATGAAGGCCGGCGCGGGGGACGAGCCCGCCTCCCTCACCAGCGCCCCCGTCAGGTCGTGGGTGGTGGTGGAGTTGGGCCCCGAAGGACCGAGGGAATTCTGGGGAAAACGGTGGGAGAAAAAGGGTATTAGTGGACAGGAGAAAATTGAATTAAGGGTACGGAGTGCTGTATGGCATAGCAAGATCATGTCTTTGTCATGTTTGGGTTCATTTGAATGGTTTCAGTGTGAGTGGTACAGTGGTCTCAGTCCTGAAGCTGAATCGCTTGTTTTATTTAAAACAAATGAACTATAGGCTTCATGTAACCCCCATTTATAAATAATTTAGAGTCCTCCATGTATAAATCCTCATTGTGTGATCCCTATTTGTGTAAACACAAAACTGGCCCCAATGTCTGGAGTCATAAACTAAACTGGGTATTTAAGAAGAAGATAGCAAAAAGCATCCTGACATCCATGAGACTCCCTCTGAGCAGCCAGGTATGTTCATACCCTCTGAAAGTTTGAATATTTCATAATTCTCTTAGAGTCTTTAGATTTAGATTAGATTCATTTTAGATTATTCATTTTAGATGTGTTTGAATGTGTAACTGAATTAGCAACTTGCACCAGACCAAATAAATTGTGAGGCTCTGATCTACTGTTGCCTCTGCTGACATTATTAACAAGAGAAGTATTACTCGGTAACGGTTTCTGCAATGCGGGACTAGGATTCAGGCATGAAAACGGGTCAGGGGTGAAAAAGGTGAGAAGGATATTACCCCTCCAGTGGGGTCCGGGGGCATGCTCCCCCGTAAGAAAATTTTTAATATTCCATATTTTAAAGCATCAATCTGATGCATTTTGAGAGGCTTTTTTTGCCAACCTGGGGAGAGCTGGAGAAACTTAACTTCAGCCATGAGTCCAAAATTATTATGGCCTCCTTACTAAGTATTATGCACTGATGTCACTGGGTCTAACATACAGTATAAGAGGCACAATGTGGTAAGGGCACCACAAATGGCTTAATGCATAGCCCCCACAAGAGATGGTGGACATGCTGTAACTTAACTTGTCTACTCTTCCATCATGATTGAAAGCCAATACAATGTTATGTAATTCAGATTTTAATTAGGGCTGTCAATAGAGACAAAAAAATTAACTAATTAATCTCACATTTTGAAATTCATTAATCTAAATTAATCGCGATTAAAAGTTGGTTTGACTTCTAAAGACTAAATCTTATAAATTAACGAGTAATCACTTTCAGACAGCGTGTATTTTAGACACTGTTGTTTAATTGTATTTTTTTTTTAACACAAAACTACACGCAGAACTATGTTTTCAAAGAGGCTCAGGCCTATAACTCATAGCTATAAAGTGCCAGCCAGGTACAGACTGTGCGCCGCGCAGGGTAGATGTTAAAATGGAAGTAGCCTAGCAGCTGCCAACATAATACGGGCACTATCAGTGCCTAAAGTGGTCAGTTTGCCACTTATCTCCCATCTGTTTGAGACGTCGATGAATTCCTCTGCACAGTCCTCCGCTGTCGCGAATGTTTTTTTTTTTTTACTTCCAATGCAAAAGATCTCAATTTCCATACATTGTCAATAAAATGAACTGTGACACCCAGGTAATTGTCATTTCTGACTGACGTCCAGTTGTCACCAGTAAGGGCGACGCTGGCAGCTTGTTCGAGGAGCTGAATTTTTCGTGCTCTCTCGCCGTCATACAACGATAAATCGTAAGAATTGTCCCCTGAAGCAACTCGAATCACCTCAGACAGCCCACCGTCCTCAACTATGTTGATGGGCCGACAGTCACGGGCAATCTAAACTGCGTAAGCGTTGGTAACCTTTTCACGGACTGGTCTAGTTATTTTCCTAGTGAAGTCGTGGATTGTGGGTTGGCGACCATCTAACCTGGGACTGCTTTCTGTCAGGTGCTTTGCATTAAGGTGATAGCTAAATTCAGCTTGACAAATGCTACATACAACTTTAGTTTTGTCGGTTGGTCCCTCATTTTCACTCTTAAACAGAAACTTTCCGCCCAACAATCCCTCTGCTCTCTCCATCTTCAACTACCGTCTCGGTCTCTCCTATTCCTGACGGCAGGCACGCGGCGGTTTCGTGTCATGTGTCAATGCACATCGGAAGTAAACAAAGTTGCGTTAACTGCCTTAAAATATTTTATCGCATTAATCTTGGCCACAATAATCTGATAGATTAACGCATTAAAGCAGCACTATGTAGTTTTTGGCTTGGAGCTCCCCCTAACGGCGAAACCTGTTGAAATTTGTTTTCCTCGTTTATGACAAACTAACGAGTCAATAACTTTGCTAACACAGTCAAACATCAAGCAAGTGCAAGACAAGACAAAGCAGGACACCAAATAAACAACTTACTAATCCAGCAGAAAGATGGCTAGCTCTGAATCAAAATCTCCACCCGATCCTAGTCGCACATGCGCAGACAAAAAGGACCGGGCGGCTCCAGAAATCTTACAGACCGCAGTCATTTCCCTACAGACCCCCGATGGCAATGGCGGGGAGGCCATTCTCCATATAAAAAGTAATTGTAGCGGCACCATTTTTTTCAAGCTGTTATTTTAGGGTGGAATTGTTACATAGTGTTGCTTTAACTTTGACAGCCCTAATTTTAATACATTTTATTGGCAAAGATAACAATTTACATTACAGTTCGTAATACTCTCAGAACCAGATAATTTTTTCTTCTTTGCCTGAACGACCAGTGTCTTCATGGCCCGCTTTCGCTGTTTTGCCACGTCTCAGCCTCGACCTTTTCTCTTCTTCAGCAGGCGTGCTTTCAGCTTCTGATGGTGGTCTGCAATGGTGATGCAAGGCAACTTCGCGTTAATATTTTCATGCACTAGCGCTCCCTTCTGGCACGCGCACCTGTTCGCAATTCACTGAATCTCGCGCTCCCTTCTGGCACGCGCACCTGTTTGCAATTCACTGAATCTCGTGCTCCCTTCTGGCACGCGCACCTGTTCGCAGTTAACTGAATATGAATACCTACCCCCCCCCAAAAACATTCTCATCGAATCTACACGATTCACGTAGGTCACCTATTTTGGTTTCAAAACGGCGAATTTCGCCGAAAGGTGAGGGATTTTCATGCCTGCAGGATTAGTGTCAAATCAAAAAGCATTGATGGAGGTCTTGAGGAGCCTGGCTAATCACCTGTGTTGTACGTGCTGCTGCAGAACTGTTACATTGTATTATACAGCGGTGGATTGCCTTCCAGCCTCTGCACTGAACTGAATGGTTATACTGAGCTTGTGCAGCTGCCTGGCACTCAGTCCAAGAAACTGTTCTTCAACTATTCCCCAGAACTACTAGCAGGTTGTGTCTGTGGAATACACCAAAATCTAGCAATATCCTGAGCGACACTGTTCCTTGAAGAAACCAGTTAATAAAAAGTTAGAGAGGTATTCATCATAATAAGATTGTAGGTATCCAGAAGAAATGACCCCAGGTCAGCCTACCTAATGGGTAATAATATTGCATTAAAAGAACGGGGCCTTAGGATTGAGTGGAGTCAGATTAATTAGGTTTACCAAGATATGGTCCTTAAATATATATATATATATATTGTATTTCAGCAAAGCGCAGACAGACGAACATGCAGAAACCTTCTCCCACTCCCAGTTCCATCGTTGGAGTCATATTAATTAGGTTTACCAAGATATAGTCCTTATATATATATATATCGTTGGTCTTAAACCAAGGACCATGGAGAAGGTGTAGACTATTCCAGTCCGAATATACATTTTATGAAACAAAACTATGGGGACCTATCGATAAAACAATATAACACGTGGGTGAAGGAGATAGGCTTTCCTAACAGAGACAGTTTTAGTACGAGACAACTTGATCAGCTAAAACCAAAGACTCAGAAAGCTCTGCTCAGTGTCTTAAAAAACAAGCCGATCCGGACTCGGACTCCGCCCCAGCCAGAGCAACAGTCCCGCCGCTACAACCACCGACACCCCTGAGAGAAGATCCACCCGCATCTCCGACGCACACGAGAACAGGAACCAGATATGGAATAAGACAAAATAAAGACCTCAACAACCCCAATTCTCTGCGGACTACAGAATGTGTTAGACCAACTTACAGCTGCGTCAGGAGGGGTGTGTGTCATGGAGGAAGATACATGCCGCACATACATCCCTGAGAACGATGAGGATGGTCACACAATAGATAAGGGCACACAGGATTTAAACCAATTAGTTAAAAATCTCCAGGAACGACAAAATGTGAGTGATGACTGGTTGGCTGAACTCTTCCCAGCAGTAAAGGCATGGATAATAAGGTTACTGGCCCCAGTGGTAATAGTATAACTGTTGCTGTGTGATGCCATCTGTTAGGGCAATGATAGACTCAATGGTAAAGAAATTGTTTGGCCAATATGTCAAACTGCCTCATGAAGAGGACATTGAAGATTGGCAACCCCCTGGGATATATGCTGATGATTTTGTGCAAGCTAAATGTGTGATGTAAAGATTAGACCTTGGCCTGCTAATATGTATATGGATGCCTGTGTTCATAAAAAACAGCAGATGCTTTCCTAATAACAAAGACACACCGAAGGTATAAAGGGAACCTAACCTGAACCTAAAGGGATTATTTCCCGTGATTAAATCAATTCACAACTGTTATAAAATGCAGTTTTCTGGATGTTTTTGTTGATATTCTGTTTCTCACTGTTAAAATAGACCTACCATTACAATTATAGATCATGCATTTCTTTGCAAGTGGCCAAACTTGCGAAATCGGCAGGGGGTCAAATACTTATTTTCCCCACTGTAATTATGTACTTAGTCTTGTTGCAACATAGATTTGCTGAGGGCACAGTTTTATTCTTATGCTGTTGATATTCTGTCTCGCACTGTTAAAATAGACCTACCATTACAATTATAGATCACGCATTTCTTTGGAAGTGGGCAAACTTGTGAAATCGGCAGGGGGTAAAATACTTATTTTCCCCACTCTAACTGTAGAGATATAGCCTACACCATTTAATAGCCACAGCAAAAAAAAGCAAGTACACATGTCTGAGTCATATGTAAATAAAACAAATGTAACCAGAAATAGATATGTAATACAAAAAAATATAAGAGGCTGTAACTGACCAGGTCAGGGGGGGAGGGGTTGTCCAGCTCGGACTCGTAGGAGCTGCCGAAGTAGAGTCTCCACATGTTGGGGCGGGGCACCTCTTGGGGCGTGTCACTGGGGTCGAGCAGGACTGCAGGCGGGTCCAGCCCACCGTCGCCCTCCCCGGCCGAGTCGTCAGACCCGCTGCTGTGGTTCAGGAAGATCATGGAGGAGAGGCTGCCGTCACTGTCTGAGCCAGAGCCCAGATCCTAGTGGGCAATAGAGGGGTGAGAAAAAAGTTTGTGTCAGAGTGTGTGTGTGTGTGTGTGTGTGTGTGTCTTTGTGCGTTTGTGTATGAGTGCGTGTGTGTGTGTGTGTGTGTGTGTGTGTGTGTGTGTGTGTGTGTGTGTGCGTGTGCGTGTGTGTGTATGTTTGGCACACTTGCCCCCCCAAAAAAGTGACTGCCCACAGCTTTGTGTGTGTGTGTGTGTGTACACGTTGACTTGTGTATGTCTCTGTATATTCTCATTAGGTAGGTACTACATGTACCATGCCCTTAAATAGTGTACAGGCCTTCTATCACATGCATCCCTCTGTTTCATACATGTCTGGAAGAGCATGGCTTCAAATTAGATGCTTAAGGAAACCTCATCAAATCAGCTCTGTGTATGATGGATCAAGATCCATAGCTAATACCTGAACATTAATACATCCTGTATTCTTAGACATACTGCTTATGTAAGGCCTTTGGCAATAGTAAAATAACTAATAAACTGTCAAATCTGAAAATCAGTGCAAAAAGACACAATGATTGTAGAGAGAGTGTGTTGCACCCAGTGCTGGGGTCTCACATGCAGCAGGCTGCCCCCAGGGCTGGAGTGGATGGCCTCCAGCTGGGCGTTATACAGAAGAGCCTTCAGGTCGGCTCCCGTGAACGAGTCCGTCGCCGCTGCCAGCTCCTCCAGGTCCACATCCGGTCCCAGCGGAAACAACCGGGTCAGAACCCTGAGGATCTCCAAACGGGCCACCTGATACCAGCACCACCACACAGAATTCAGAGGTACTATGTCTTTAACAGATAACTTTAAGCAAGCTTTGTAAAGATTTGCTAAATAAATACGGTCACATAAACTGTACAAAAGCTATGTAATATGGAACACACTAGCTTCAGACACCAGAATACAACAGACAACCATAACCCTCAACCACTTAGTGTGATTGACTGTATAAAATAAACATAACCTCACGTGCTTGGTGAACACTGACCTGGTCTGGCGGAGGGCAGTACAGGGACTTATCCAGGCGCCCTGGCCTCAGCAGGGCCGGGTCAATCAGGTCAGGACGGCTGGTGGCAGCCAACACATACACCCCTGCAGCCGTTACACAGACAGTCAGTGGCACAATCCAAGGATTTACATCTCAGATACATTAGAATATGAGGATTATGTGACCTCTCCTCTCAGTCCATTGACCCTCGACATTAAGAGCTTAGAACAAGCATAGCTACAAGTATGTTTTAAAATTCACTTTAGAGTATTCTTTATGACCACCCCGCTCTCACGTGTTATACTATGCTAGCTGGTATGTTAAGCCTGTGACATGCTGTGATCACAGAGGGCTTGGATTAAAAAGGCTCGGGGATTTACAGATTATTCTTTTGAAAGGACTCCTACACATTCTAACTCCTAACTATAATCCTTACACTTACGACAGTCAGCATTATAAAAGTATACATTCTTCGTGGGTCTGCACATGCACATGTGTGCAAACATATGTGTGCATGCCTGCGTATGTACACAAATGACAGGTATGTATGTAAACAACACATATGCATGAGTCATCCGTACCCTGCAGGCCCTCCACCCCGTCTAGCTGTGTGAGCAGCTGGTTGACCACGCGGTCGGTGACCCCAGTGCTGTCGTGACCTCTGCGGGGGGCCAGCGAGTCGAACTCGTCGAAGAAGAGAATGCAGGGCTTTGCAGCCTGGGCTCTGAAACGGGGGAAAGACGCGGTCCGGCAATCGGTCATCAGTCATCATCTCCTCTCATCCCTTACTCATCCTCGGCTCTCATCACAACAGTCACAGCATCACATCACAGTCAAAGCATCACATTACAGACTCGACATCTATATCATACACTCGTCAAGAGAATAAATGTTTAAGGCCTCTTTCAGAGAATGGAGCTTGGGACTTGCTGGTGAAAGTTGGTGCTCCTGAGGCATAAAAAAAGGCAGACTGACCTTTGAAACACATCCCGGACGGACTGCTCACTTGCGCCAATGTACTTGCTGAGAAGTTCAGGGCCCTGTGCAAGAAAAAGACAGAAAGAGAGAGAGAGAGAGAGACAGAAAGAGAGAGAGAGAGTTAGTTCATAAAAACACCTTCAGTAGATTATAGCCTTTTATGAGTGCGCCATTGAATAATCATAAACTCTCCCACCCAAACGCAATTACATTTCATTGATATTAACGGTGCCAGGTGGCAAATGAACCCATTCATCATGGCTCTAGGATTGGGCTTTATTGGTGTTTGCCTTCCCCCCGCAGTGCAGTAGATGAGAAAAATCCACAGGAAGAGTCTGTGAGCGATGAGGCCAGATGTGCTTTACTATAAATGCTGATAAAGTTCATAACAGCCTCCTCTATGACTCCAGACACTAAGCAATACACTATAAGACTACAACACAGGTGTCTGCTTCCGCTCTCTGAAGCACTGTGGTGTAAAATCTATTATCACACGAATGTATCTAGCTTTACATTAAGATGCAGCTTATTGATCCAGTTATTGTCGACACTGAATGAAAATGTAATTTTGGTTAAAATGGTCGGAGTTTTCCTCAGAATGTGTGTAACATGATTTAACATGAGGTGGTTTGTTGCATTTGTTTTTTTAAATTGTCAGGCCCTGAAGAATATAACAACAAATTATCCAAAGTAGTCCACAATTTGTATTCAAACTGAACCTTCAGTGCTTTAGTGTGAACCATCGGTTGGGAGGCTCGGCTCTGAAGCCCAGTGTGGTACCTTAATACTGATGAAGTTCATGCCGCTCTCTTTGGCAACGGCTCCGGCCAGGAGGGTCTTGCCCGTCCCCGGGGCTCCGTAGAGCAGCAGCCCGGTGCGCTGGCGGATCGGCAGCTTGGAGAACAGGATCGGGTACTGGAGAAAGAGAGAAGCGAGGAGAACAGGATCGAGTACTGGAGAAAGAGAGAGAGGCGAGGAACTGCAGCAAGAGAACATTTCATCACTATTTATCTCCTCAGTGCTGGGAGAGCTTGGCTAAGACCTTGGGTGAGTTTAAATCCGATTCTTGGATCCAGCAGGAAATTTACAGGGGTAAACATTTCGGCGCACTCATAAAAGGCTATAATCTACTGAAGGTGTTTTTATGAACTAACTCTCTCTCTCTCTCTTTCTGTCTGTCTCTCTCTCTCTCTCTCTTTCTGTGATCATCGAAAAATGTGCAGAGGAAATTCTCAAAAATTGCAATGATTATAAATCCTTGATTGATTATCACTAATCCTTGGTTGATTATCACTAATCCTTGGTGTCCGTGACCTGTACTGTACACACTACAATTCACAACAATTTACATACAATTTACAATCTCCTTTTACTGATACATAGTATTTCTTTGTGTGATATGATAGCTTGTCCCAACAGACTGAAAAACACCTTTAGGTCCTTACCAGATGTTGCTTTTCAAATATTACTAGATTATTATGCAATCTGTTCTGAAAAAAAGTCCACAGACTTTTCCCTACCTTGGCTGGCAGTAGGATGGTGTCCATCAGCATTTGGCGAACCTCGTTGAGTCCTCCCACGCTCTCCATGCCAGCCACGCCAGGAGTCTGAAGCTGGGCACCCCAGAGCGAGGGAGGCGTGAAGTCCCTTAGAGCGTGCACAAAGTCCTCCCAGGTCACACGCAAGTCTGTCAGGAAAGGGAACAGGAAAATGAGAAGTAATATACGGGGATGCAAACCTCACTTCACCACCTCAAAATCACTAAGGATTAAAGCACATGAGTTGCACTGTACACAGACAGACACCACTCTATAATCACTCTCTCATGCTTTCAGAACTTTCATGTCTTCAACTTTTCATTTTTTGATAGTGTGTCATTATTGTTCCTTTTATAAAACCCAAAAAACTACTCTTCACAAAGAAGAACAGTCTAGAACTATTGGGTGTTACTCTTGTAGAGTGTAAAGTGTTTTCTGAAAAGTGAGGAACGCTAGATTAAATCCATCTTATTGTTTATTTGATGAGAACCCAGCACCTCCAGGCCTATCCAGAGCACCGCTGTAGCCCTTGTTGTTCACCACGCTGGCATGTACAGCCCTCTCCAGCAAGAGAGACAGGTCCCGAGGCAGATAACCCTCCGTCTGCTTGGCTACGGCCTCAAGGTCTAATGCGTCGAGGCAGTCAGAAGACAAGCTGCTTTTGCTGAGCATGAGAGACCTCAGGATCTCCACTCTCTGGGCCTAGAAGCAAGGAGGTTTCATAGTTAGTGCACCCCAAGAAATACTGGAATTTTAAATCTCTTCATGATAACATCAAAGTCTTTGAAATGCAATTTCAACTAGCGTTGAATTATGGGAAATGTAGTCTTTGATGTTTACCTGATCTGGGCTGTGGATGTGGGCAAAGCTCTGAAAGAAGTGGGAGCCCTGCACCTCTCTAAGGGATGAGTGTAAGGACTCCCGACTCTGGGCAGTGGCAACTAGGGCAACCAGACTGCCCCGCTCGATAACATCATCTACAACATCTTTCAGACCTGAGCAAATAACACAGAGATGGACATCATCTCATTCAGGTCAGGCTGCAGAACAGCACTGTGATCTGAATAACTTCATAGAACATGACAGCGTACAGTAAAGGTGTGTATGAATTAATACTCGCAGTACAGACGTTCTACTCCTTAAAATCCTGTCCATCTCCAAACACATGAGAAACTGTACAGACTACGGTTCAGATAAGCAGCTGCTTTCCCATACAAGGGGTCAAAATCTTTAGAAGCTTTAAAAAAGAAATATATATGTATATAAAGCTTCTGAAGATTCTCCTCCACCATATATATATATATATATTGTGACGACCCTGCCTCTTTTGGTTGCTGGGCTGGCGGTTTGTCTGTCTTTGTGTTTGTCTTGCAGATGCCCAGCAGGTGTGTTCAGCTCATCAGTGGATTGGGAACACCTGGGACCGGTACTATAAGAGCACATCCCACTGGTTCCAAAGGAGATTGAAGGAGATTCTGACAGAGCTTCAGACAGAGATTCGGAGAGAGACAAGGGAAACGTTGCTCCCTACGCTCTGCTCGTGCCATGTTCATCTTTGCGTACTTTTCACAATACAACACTCCACTTACTGACCTAGCATGCAGGCATACACGCTAACGCTTACTGACTCACTGACTGCCACACCTCACCGTAGCTTGGGCTGTTAGTGTCCTGGCTAACTGTAATAAATCCTTGTGTTTTGGCTTTTAAACTCTGTGAACGTCTGTTATTTGTCATGTCTGTGAGCCGGACATGACAAATTGGGGGCTCGTCCGGTTTGAATTCGGAAGTTAGTTTGGTGGTGCAAGTTAGCTGGTTGTCTAGTTTTGGCTGGGCAGGATTTGGAATACTGTTTGACCTAAGGAAGGTAAGTTGATGCGCTTGTGTAATGGTGTTGGAGCTAAATGCTATTTTCCCCCTGTTAGGCACAGCAGCGTTGCTCCTTTGAGTTTCGCTGGTTTGTTTTTTTGTGTAGTGTTGGGGTGAAAGCGGTTAGAGCTTTTGTCTCGGGAGCATGTCCGTGGTGGTGGGGTTGTTGCCAGTAACTGGTCGCTTCCTCAGGCCAGCGGTCACTAGTGCATAAATACCCACCGCGAGTAACCTCATGAAGACCAGGGTTGGAGTTAGGTAGTATTTTGTAAGCAGATAGAGGGGACGCTCTTGTTTGCCGTGTTACAGCCAGCGTGTTGACTACTGTGTTCCAATGGTCTGGGGTTTTAAGAAGGAAAAAAGGGGGAAGTGTGCATCGCAGGGCGCCCTGCGTTGCCGGTGGAAGGAGTTCTCCCCCTCGGTCAGTGGCAGTGACGGAGAGGGAAGAGCCTCACGTTTGTGACTCAGGCATGTTAGTGTGTAAATTAGTGTGTAAGAGTGTCTGCATCAGGCAAGTAAGGCAGTGTCTGTGTATCAGGCCTGCTGGGGTGTAAGAGTGTCTGTGCATCAGGCAAGTAAGGTAGTGTCTGTGTATCAGGCCTGCTGGGGTGTAAGAGTGTCTGTGCATCAGGCAAGTAAGGCAGTGTCTGTGTATCAGGCCTGCTGGGGTGTAAGAGTGTCTGTGCATCAGGCAAGTAAGGTAGTGTCTGTGTATCAGGCCTGCTGGGGTGTAAGAGTGTCTGTGCATCAGGCAAGTAAGGTAGTGTCTGTATCAGGCCTGCTGGGGTGTAAGAGTGTCTGTGCATTAGGTAGGTGGGTGTGAAAAGTAGTGTCTGGGATTCAGGCATGTTAGGTTGACTCAGGGCCCTGTTGTGTAGTGCCTGAGTCTGGGCGGGTTTGTGTCATTTTAAAACTGTGTGGTATTAACCTCTCATCTTCCTTATGCAGCTAAAATGAGCCCAAGGTTGAGGGGGAGTGTTGCTTGCAGGTGGTATGTTCCTTTTAAAAATTGTTTGTTTCTCGGGGTTCCTGTTAGGACCCCGTTCTTATGGGGGAGGGTGTGACGACCCTGCCTCTTTTGGTTGCTGGGCTGGCGGTTTGTCTGTCTTTGTGTTTGTCTTGCAGATGCCCAGCAGGTGTGTTCAGCTCATCAGTGGATTGGGAACACCTGGGACCGGTACTATAAGAGCACATCCCACTGGTTCCAAAGGAGATTGAAGGAGATTCTGACAGAGCTTCAGACAGAGATTCGGAGAGAGACAAGGGAAACGTTGCTCCCTACGCTCTGCTCGTGCCATGTTCATCTTTGCGTACTTTTCACAATACAACACTCCACTTACTGACCTAGCATGCAGGCATACACGCTAACGCTTACTGACTCACTGACTGCCACACCTCACCGTAGCTTGGGCTGTTAGTGTCCTGGCTAACTGTAATAAATCCTTGTGTTTTGGCTTTTAAACTCTGTGAACGTCTGTTATTTGTCATGTCTGTGAGCCGGACATGACAATATATGGATATAACCGTAGTATATATATATATATATATATATATATATATATAAAGTATTCTGAGTAATGAGTGTTGTTAGGAATGATGTCATACTTTGGGCAATGTGCAGGTGGAGCAGGGCCTCTGGCCCTTGCTCGTGCTCTGGAGAGGAAGCAGCCGCAGTCACCAGGTCCAGATCATCCAGAAGGACCACTGAGGGCTGTCTCCACACTGCCTGCTCAAAAACCTCCTCCAGCCGTTGCCTAACAGTCTCAGCTCGCTTCCCTGAACATAGAGGTAAGTTTCCAAACATGTCATACACTGGATATTATGAAACAGAACTTTGGATATCACAGAAGAAAGGAATGATTGACTGACCTTTCAGCATCTTACAATCTACTACTTCAATATGGGCATCTAAGTCATCTATGGCTTTCCGGCAAAGTGCTTTGGATAGAGAGGACTTTCCACTTCCCTGTGGATATATGAAAAAAACATGCTTAGTACAACTGATTCTGTCGAATATATTTACAATAATTATCTAAACATCAATTTAATTTCACTATGACATGCCACAAGGTAACAGGTGGGATTTCTTCACTTAATACAGGTTAATTCACATGTCCCCAAGTAGTCTGTGAGTACATATTCTCATAGCAGTCACAACAATACGTTGAAGTTGCCTTCCGACATCAGATAGCAATCTTCAACCCCATGCTTTACCCCATTTGCCAGTGCTGTTTGTATGTGCCTGGTGTATACTTTTCTGCCCACTTTTCTTGCAGATAAGAAATTCTACTGTCTCTGTCATTAATCAGCAAAGAATTAACCTCAGTTCGTTTATTCTCAAACAACCACACCAATGACTTTAAAACCTGATTACGTCTCCACATGTAGCCTTGGGTCAAGCTAGTTTTACAACCAGACAAAATATGTTTTAATGAGCCCAAACTCAATACACCAATATACAACTTGTAGCATCCATCTTTACCCACTAAGGTTCTGCTGAGTTGGGAAGACATCATAAGTGGCTCCAATAATGAATTTAATGTGGTTAGCATCCATAGTCCACAATTCTCTCCAGCCGATCTTCCTATTCTCAACATTATGCTAGTTCATCCGTTGCCCTTGCTTTGCCTGAGAAGCTGCTGCTGCTCGTCTTGTTTCCTCTTCTTGCTCGTAAACAAAGCTAGTTACCATCTGCCTAATCTCCAGCAATGTAGCCTTAACCCATGATTTCTAACTGCCACCTAACCCATGATTTCTAACTGCCACCTAACCCAAACCCTGCTCTTCCACTCTGAACCTGCCCAATGATATCCCTATGCTGTAGTGCACCTTGCGCATGTTCTTCTCGTGTATTCCACTTCTTACCTATTTTCAACATTGGAGCAGTGGCCTTGACTGCTGGATCCTTAGACTTTGACAAAGTCATCTCCAGGCTTGTCTTAGCACATTTGAACTCCTCCACCAAGCTGGTCATTGGTAACTCCAAAATTCTTTTTCCAAACAATACTACAGTCCTTGGACAACATGGCACCCCAAGCCCTTTCCTAATGGCCTTATTCATGATTCTCTCAAATTTCTCCACCTCTGAAATACCAACTTCAAACACAGTCAAAGCCCCCCTAAAACAAAGCCCCAACCTCTTGTGTCACACAGGTTAAAGGTTACCTTGGCTCCAGTGATGAGCAGGGCTCCACTCCGCAGCCCAATCCCAGTGGCCACCAGCACCAGGGACAGCGGGCGTCCCATCAGGCTGTGGGAGATGTGCTCAAACGCTGAGGCGCTCATCTCAGCCACAGCCCTGTTAAAGAGAGGAGGAGACAACCACATCAGGAGACCAGTGAGTGGGTTCAGCATTTATCACTTACCATTTGTAATCATATACTAGACAGCACAGTAAAGGGAGAGGTTTAATGGGTTTTATTTGTGATTCCACATTTTACAGGGGTTAAATATCAACACTCAGCTAATTTCAGCCTCCTATACTATGGCTGTGGTCACGGTGGTGATATTCTTTCTTACCCAAGATGACTGAGGGAGGGGAAATCCTCATGAATTTGATCTGGATCTTTCGCAGGATCAGACGAGTCTGGACTCACTGGCTCTAGGACAACCTAGATGAGGTCATGAGTGCATCAAACTGTGTTAATTACTAAACTAAACTATCATGTTAATTACTCCACTGACTATCACTAAAATGAGACACCTAACCCCAAACCCCTGTAACCAATGCAATTAAAACCCTGTAACCATTACAGAGGAATACCATAGTACCTGTATGTCTTTCTTCTGGAGCAAACTTGTTGTTAACAGGAAAAGCTCATCTGTATGCTTCTCAGAGGGCTCCGGTTTCAGCACAGTCAAGGCAAACTCTGACTTTCCTGAGGAAACCGAGAAATATTGTGTTGAAGATAGTGAGATAACATGGGCTTTCAATCTCCAAACTAAATGACATCTAGCTCAGGAATGGATCTGGCCAGACCTGTCCCTACACCACACTCGCAGGGCACAAAGATGGTTTTCATTACAAAGGAAGCAATTCCTTTAGCAAATACCAGCTAACTAAATATAATGAATACAACTTAGGTATCAGGTCCCGTATATGTAAGACAACCATGTAGCATGACCCTGCTTGCCTTCATGTAAAATCATATGGCAAATATGAGGTATGCTTAATGTCGTTAGTACTTTGTGAGGTGGCCCCCACCCTCCATTCCAACAATAAGTCGTTGTCTGTACTTTAACTAAGTAAGTTTAGCCACAGTGGTGAATCTAGTCCTCATCCAGGGGAAGTTGGGGCTACACTTATTCCAGTCTGCTAGTCTGTGGGAGGTACCTTCTCCATTTGGCAGGAGGATGAAGCTGGAGCGATCAGTGAGACAGGCGAGTGGCTCATGGCTCTGGGAGTGCAGCCACTCCAGGAAGCCAGTCCCCACCTCCTCCTCACCCTCCGTCTGTGGCTGGGGTCATCCAGGGGGAACAGTGGATAAAAGTAAATTAATGAAACAACCGAGATGCATTCCTGTACCGCTGAATAGACCCGAGATGGGACAGAAAAACAGCCACTACAATGGGATAGAGGGGTCAAGTTTTAATTTACTTTTGCTGCATTTCAACATACTTTTCTTATGATCCCAACCATTGCATGATGTTGTGAAAGTACCACAAACCATCACTGCCTTTCCATTTCAACATTGTGTGGTGATGTTGCAGAAGTCTATAGCATTTTAGAGGAGATATTTACTGTATGTTTGTGTAATAGGGGACATATTACCATTGGCTGTACTGGCTGCAGCCTTACAGACAAGGCCACTCTTGGAGTTGAATTCATAGGCTTCAACCGAACAGTTGAATGGAGGTCTATTTTTAACCTGTTCCTTAAAGCCTTCGGAATCTGTCATGAATAAAGAACACACAAGCACACAATTGAGGCCAAACCATGCAGCCCCCCTGAACAATACCGCAAAGGCAATACATGACAGAGCTCGTGACTCACCCACAGCCTTCCACTGTGGAGCTCCCCCCTTTGAAAAGATGCTTGATCTTCCAAGTTTTCAAGATGACACTTCACCCTGACCAGTACTGAGTCTGTCTCCTGATCCTCCGCATCAACAGTGGATTTAGCGTCACTCTTGCTCTTCTCCATGGCCTGCTTGGCCTTCTCTCTTGCCTCCTTTGGAGAGGCTACCTTGGAGAGTTTGCCATATGTTATCTCAGGTTGTCTCCCACTGAGGTAGTGCACCTCGTGCTGGGCCAACGGCAGCATGTGGACCTCCCCATAAATGGCACCCAGGTGACTGGCAAAACGGGGAGGGGTTCTGCACACTCTCAACACAGAGTCAGTGAAGACGGCGGGGATTGTAGGAACAGGTGGGGCATCCTTGGCTGGATCCAAGCTCCCTGTGAGCATGTACCTCAGCAAGCTTTTCAAATCTGGTATTCCACCCCACTGCTGCTGCTGCTGCAGCTGGTTAAGGTGGTTCTGGCTAACATCCAGCTGGTCACTAGGGGACTCGTGAGACATGCTGCCCAATGAGGAGCTGGTGGAGGCGGGTTGATCAGAGGTTAGATGAGGTGTGTGGAGACTTTGGCTCGGGTTCAGATGTGCTGACCCCAAAGGGTTTCTTTGATCTCCACTCCTCATTTTGGGGGAGACGATCAACTCTGTGAACTGCTCCAGTCGACCATAAGGCACGCTCGGTGATAAGGAGGCTGCAGGATAGAGAAAAAACAAATAAAAAGTAGTCAAGCACAAATTCTTGAAGCACATATGATGCACATTATTCAAACTCATGTCTTACTGCACATACAGTATATGGTGCACATTATTCAAACTAATGTCTCAATGACTCTCAATTTACAAACCGATTTTGATGTATATGGATGTTCGCTGGTCCACCCACACAGGAAAAATACCATCCTCGTACACAACTCGGATCTGATCAAGCAGCTGGTTTTCCAGGGCCATACTGTGAAGCTCCTAAAAGACAGAGGTCATTCAGACACAGGGACAGTACTAATGCTTGAAAATATATACAAAACACAATTTGAGCTTTGAAGAACCTTAGAACTTAGAAGTGTTTATTATTAAGAAAATGATAAACACATTCAGTACAGCTTTATTTTCCAGCTCATTATTATGATTTCTGAGGCTCATGAACAGCTGGCACACTGAAACGGCATACCCACCAGGATTTCCCAGTCATCCGAGGACAGTGGCTCCACAAACACCTGATGCACAGATTGTACATTTTGACAGGGTCGCAGAAAACCCTAGAAGAGGAACATACCACTGAGTTTCCAAATGGTGGACGAAAATATGAGCGTAACATCCTCAGTGTCAGGAGGCTATTATTTTACAGACAAACAAATTTGCGGGTTAAACCGTTTTGTTGTCAGTTCCAACGTTACCTGCTCTCCCTCCTTCAGTCCAAGTTTCTTCGCCAGTTGGCGACTAAACTCGACATGATTCTCTTGAGATGGCGTGTGTCTGCCCCTAATCCAGCTAAAGAAGACGGGGGGACTGCCATCCCAGGACAGCTCGAGGATCTGATTCTGTGTTCAGTAATAAGAAGATAGTTACATGATGTGAACTTGTGTGTAACGTCGGCTACTTGTAAGCAATGCAAGTGGAAGGTCTCACTAGCTAAATAAACATAACAACTTGTTGTTAGTAGCAGTTACCTCATGCAATGATAGTTTTGTGATCAAGTTCGGTGGCAAGTGCAGGAAACAGTTTTTTGCGTTGTTAAATGCAAGTGTGACGGGTTGAATCCCATGACTGCCCAACATTACTTCGTTTGATGCTGAAGATGCACTATGGTTTCCATAAATGCCTAAAATTAGTTATGTGCATTTGTTAGCTGATGTTGCCAGTTAGCCAAATAGTAGTAGCATGGTCTGAAGAATGACAGCTTGAAGTCCAAGTCAGTCATAATCAATCGCACATGCTCTTTGTTTCGGCCTCTTATGTTACTGTAACGTATTTTCTCCCAAACATTTTTCTCTTGTCGTGTCCATTGCTTTGGTATTCGCATTACACACAAAACATAGTATACAATAAAAATCTAATGTTCGTTGTCACTGGCACGAGAATTTGCAACTGGATCGGAACAGGACAATCGTACATATCTTGTTTGATTAGTTCAGACTACTTCCTGTCTATGGGTATTGTTGTTGTTGAGAAAACATGGCGACCTCCATGCAGGTTTCAGTTTGGGACACTCCGAAAGTCTATAAACACCATGAACAGCGACCTGTTTGTCACACACGACCAAAGTACAGAGATGGAAGGAGACCTAAGGCTGTCAAGGTGAGCATACTATGTCATCAGAGTCTACATTAGTCAAACGGCCTGTTAGAAAATCCAGTTACAGGCTAGGCTAAACATCTTGTATTGGCTAGGTTCTACGGCAAACTAGGGATTAAAATGTTCCGTTTTGTCAGGGTTTAATAAACTTCTGTGTCTTCATCTAGGTTTACACTATCAATCTTGAATCCCGTTATTTGCTGGTGCAAGGGGTGCAAGCGATTGGAGTAATGACAGAGTTGGTGCAGCTCCTCGCGCTATATGGAGCTATAGAAGAATACCGTGTGCTTGACGAATATCCTGCCGAAGAGTTCACTGAAGTGTACCTCTTCAAATTTCAAAAACTGACAAGTGCGAGGTGGGTAGTCCCTGTTAAACTTGTAAAATCTTACTGTACAACCCTAAGTCTTTTATTAATGTCTTGTAATCACATCAACTGTGTTATTCTTTCAGGGCAGCTAAACGAAACACGGACGAGAAGAGCTTTTATGGAGGGTTGTTACACGTGTGTTACGCTCCTGAGTATGAGACTGTGGAGGACACCAGGCAGAAATTACAGGACAGAAGGAGATACGTGAACAGAGTGGCCCAAAGCAAAGGTATGACAGCCAATTTGCAAAGCAACCTTCAAAGTTAATAGAAATTAGGTTCCTTTAACGGCACTGTAAGGCATCTTATTCTTTATTTGCAGAAAAAGCATACGAGCCAAAAAGTGAGGAAAGAACATCAAGAACAACACGTCCATGGGATACATGTGAAGAGCATATACCAGAGAATGTTCCAAAGGGGAAGAGTTCAACCTACAGAGACAATTACCAGGGCTTTCCTTTGCTGCCTTCGCCTCCTCAAGAGAAGCTGTTTTGCCAACCTTCATATTCTGGTCAGTTACAGCAGGGAAGTACCTTACCCGCTGAGGACAAAATGGGCTCTTTGCACCACTACGTCGATCCCACCAAAGACCCTAAGCTCCAAACAGCTATGATTCAAAGAGACAGAGAAAAGAATAGCCGGGTGACCAGGGACACTACTTCACATGCACGATTTGTTCCAAGACCTGCTCTCTTAGACAGTAGAAAACGTAAAGCAGAGGAGACAATCAGTCAGTCATCAAGAGTTAACAGTGATGAAGGTGGATGTGTAATTGGACCACAGTTACCAGAAAAGCCAAAGATGGATTTAGAAGATGCCTCATTAAATATCACAGCTAACATAATAAGGAGCACGATGGAAAAGGTAAGAGTACTCATTACAGTATGATGTTGTCTTGACAAAACATGATGGACATTATGCTTATAATTTGTGAATAATCAGGTAGTGGCTATTGGACCAGATGAGTTAAAGTAAAACTGTTGCTTGTTCGACCAACACAGACAGAATTGCACAATGTGCTATTTCACCATGTTTGACCAGCTTCATGTGAGAATGTAGTTATTATACAGTTGCAAGGCGGCCTATGGATTCCTATTTTCAAATGCTGCATTGAAGAAGTATGCCATGTCTACTTCTAGAATATTATGTTGGCAAATTTGATTGCTGCGGCCCACAACCTGTTTTTACAGCCAGTGAATCCCATTTTGCAACTGGTGGACCAATTATTAGGCAGTGTAGTATGTAGCTAACCAAAAAGGTTCTAGCCAGCAGAGCAGTGACAATGGGTGTTTCTCAAAGTCAAGAAAGGATCCTTGACGGCTGCGTTTCAAGGAATCGAATGTCATTGAATCTCGCCAAAGGACTGTTCCAATGTGTAGATCATTTAAACTCTACCAAGTACCTAGTCCTTCATTCAGAGAATTTTCAAGGATGAAGTTGGAGTGTCTTCTGCATTCTTAAAGTACCCACCCCTTAAGTAGCATGGAATTTGTCTTGCCTAGAGTATTGCCTAGTCTCTAAAGGACCCGACTTGGAAGGACTTGAAAGGACCTGTCCAACCAAGGAAGCATGCTTGACTTTGAAAAACACCCAATTACTCAATTTTGACTTGCTATCAAAAATAAGTTGGTCAAACAAGGTAAACATTTACTTGTTTTTTTCCAAGATCTGGTGAGGTAGCCACTCCAGTATTGGTGGAGGTGGATAAAATGCATTAAATCCATTTGGTTCTTATACTTTTTGCCCCCCCAGATCTGGTGAAGTAGCCACTCCAGTAATGGTGGAGGTGGATAAAATGCATTAAAATCCATTTTGTTCTGTTTTAGATTGCCTCAGTTCCAGAACCAAAGCCCCCAGTGGCCACTGCTAAACCAAGGCGAAGAATCTAACCATACCATTCCTTTGCATTTCTGCTGGAATCTAGCTAATCTTAATGTTATAGTAATAAAATAAATGCGTTGAAAAATAAATTACTTTATTTATGTGTTTGTATAATTGATATGACTTTCAGTGCCAAAAAATCAATTCGAAATGAAAAATGTGTTGTCAGCTTTCAAGTGGTTCTTGGAATGCATGTTGCTCAAATGCCTGTATACTCTGTGAAAGAAAGAAAGACCGAGGTAATTTATTATAGTTTCACTGTATCAACTGCTTAATAAATGAACACATCAGTCTGTCAAAAAGGTTACCTTCGCATCTGGGAGACATGTTCCAAAAGCCTCTAGGAGTAGGTTTTCTTCTCTCACTGCCTTCTCAAAGTCTGCATAGGAAAGCCTGCCATCATGGTCATGGTCCTGTAGGTAGAGGTTTCATTTGTAGTGACACATTTTCTGCCTCAGAAAGACTTCTGTTCTAAACTGGACATTTAGTTTAGTATGCATTTTACTTGCCATTTTCTTCAAAGTGATCTCTACTAGGTCCTTAATTCCTTCATCAGGGTCTTCCTCTGTCGGTTGTCTAATTAAGCTGTTTTTCAGCATGTGGAACATCTCCTCGCGTGAAATGTATCCATCCCCATTAAGATCATAAACATCAAAGCAGTCTAGGAATTGAATAGAAAATACGCAGTGTAAGAAAACAAGTATGCAGTTAAATGCTGGTTTCATGCGTTCAAACATGTCTGTGCCATTCTATCTTACATTTTATTTTTTCATCCAGGGTGCCACGTAGAAAGACAGACAATCCCTCGATCCACTCCTTGACAGCAACGTAACTGTCATTGTCCTTGTCAAATGCGCGAAAGACTGGATACCAAAAAGAGCAGGATTACTAATACTGAACATTGCATACACGATTATTCAAAGTCAACCATAAACCTTTAGAAATGCATTAACATTATCAGAAAGATAGGACAGAGAGTGTGCATCTGTGGTCATTTACTCATATTTTACAAATAATTGCAGTTGATTTTAAATAAGCTAGTATCTAACCTTGACTACCGGATTCGATTTTGGTGTTCATTCTTTCATTGTGATATGTACCTCTATCCATGATCATATCGTCAGTCATGCCAAATGTTTTGTGGAGTATATTCCTGAATTTGCCTCGGTCCAGTCCATTTCCTACCCGCTTGTCTGTTTGGTCTCCAAGCAGGCCATTAAAGAGACGGATCAGGCATTCTGCCTCTGTCTTGTTAACTGCAAAAAGAAAGGCAAGTCATAACAACTTAGCCATGGTCATAGTTGACTCATTGAAAACATCCTGTTTGTATCACATCTCACAAATTATCTTTGAATAATTTGTCATAAATATCATAAATCTAAGTAAATTGATTAGGTATCATTCAGGTTTCCAACACCCTGCCACCCATCTGCCCACCCATGAAGTCTGAGATGAATCCTGAGTAGTTGGTATATAATTAAAAATATAGTCATCAGGTATTGTTTCCAGAAATTGAAGGGGAAAAAAAGAATCCTAGATTCGCTCAACTGATGACCACTCTCTAATCCAGAGATGTATCTATTCACGCCAATATTTTGCAATGGGGTGAATATGTAGATGCCTTTACAAAAATATGAATCTTACATTTAACAATATCAATAAACTTAAAGAAGCAATCAATACTACTTAAATACGTGCACAGATAAGAATACACATTTGATTGAAGTAAACTACGTTTTTTGTAAAATAATTGGTATGCCTATTAAAATTCACGTGAGTAGTCTGTAATTAATCGAATTTACATTGGATGAGGGAACCTATCTATCTGGAATTCAACCTGGATAGACACCCTATTGTTGGCAAAGTCATTAAAGTATTCAACAGCATAGATAGTTGATGATGACGTTATACTTTTTGCTCATAACATCTTAGTTTTCACAGAAAACATTTTGTATAAATCATTTATCATACGTATTAAAAGAATAAAGTGTGGCTAAAGATACGGTGATCAAAATGCAGCTAGGCTAACGTTATGCGATACGTTACATGGTAAAGGCAAACGCTGTATAAAGCTTACTGGGAAAAAAAACATACTTACAGTGTTTCACCTGTCTGGAAAGGGTTTCAGCGAGATTCTGAATCAATTTTCTGTTCATGGCCGACATTTCCGACATTGTAGCAAGCAGGTTTTGTCTTCAACTTTCAGAAAGGACTTTTACAGACTAATGTTGCATCTAAGACTGTATAAACACGTTGCTATAGTAACAGATCTATGCAGTCCAGGGGAAGTAGTCGACCCCCGATGAGTGTAGCCACAGCCATGTTGGAAAGAAGACCTTTCTGTGTATGGGTTATACCAAAGATTACAGATAGTTAACTCGACTCAGTTTTAGGACTCGAGTTAATCACTAAACAGTAAACAGAGTCAGTAAACAGTTCAATTCTAAAATATTATAAAAATTCAACAGTTATTAGTCCACTGCCTGATCTGTGCCGGTAGTCCGATCTGTTCGGCACATGTTCAAAAGTTGGCGCATGCAAATAATTTAACATCTTTTATGACACTGCTCAATCCATTCCATGCATTTTTTTCGACATTTGTTGAGAAACCATTAGTAGTAGTAATCATGAGATTGTTCAAAATGAGTCCCTCTATCATTTAACTGTGGTAGCTCTAATGATGCTTTCGGGAAATGCACCCCAGAGCAGTTGAAAAACTGCTTTTCTACCCCTCTGGCTTAAATGTCAGTGCATGGGCAAGCAAAATACAATCCTCCTAGGGGCCTTGTGTCATCATACACCTTTTATTTTTATACTGATGGCCACATAGTCAATAAAACAAGAGCAGTCGCGCTACCTTTCTGTGCTTTAATGTTTACGGATCTTGGCCACGCCATACAATTAGAGTTAGACCAATGTACATTATATATGCATATAGGCTACATTGTGATTCCGAGTGCGAATGCACACGCATGTGCAGAACAGATTGGGCAGTGAAGTGTTTTTCAGTTTATAATTATAGTCATAATTTACCTAATGTCTAAGCTGATGGTCTCTGTCCCCCACCCCTGCCCCCGAATAACATGACTCGTTAAGCCAATCAGGTCGTTTTGGCAATCACACTGATTTTGAAGAACATTACCCACAGGTTGTGCATGAATAGAACATTTAATTATTTGAAGTCTTCAACATGTGTACAGTGGCATAGCAGGTCTCCTAGTGATATAGGAGTGAGCACATTGCACAATTCACACATTCTCACTGACGTTTTTTTAAAAGTTACATTTTATTCGTTTGCAAGTAAAGATAACACTCCAACAACATGGAAGAAATTTGAGTTTTAACTGATACTTTTGATGATTCTTGGTGATTTAATAATTTAATGATTTTCCTTGATTTTTATGATTTAATAATTTTTTTTCAACCTTATTTGAATTAATTTAACTTTGATTTTGAAGTTGAACAGTTAACCGTCTACATCCCGAGCACTTATGGATGAAACCCCACTGATGTGGAATTATGCGCCAGACCGATAGTAGTGTTGCTGCATCACAGTCGTTGTATCTCCCTCCTGGTAGCTGAAGGGATGGAGGTGTCTCCCTTCACACAGTTCGTAGAGTTTGAGTCACAGGTCCAATCGAACTCACAGCAGTGCTTGCCATCCAGGCAGCATTGGCCCTTTATGTGACAGCAAGAGATTAAGGGAATGAACTGTGCGCTCAGTGATGTGTGGTAAACTTATAGGTAGATAGATAGATAAATGTTGAATGAATAATGCTTAAGAATAGCGATGTACAAAGTCACTGCGCTGTAGAAAGAAAGGACATTCTGTTGCGAGTGCAGGTCCTTTACCAGTGGGTATGGGCAGCATCCCCAGTCACCGGTGGGTGCTTTGCAGCAGGAGTTGCCAGCGGGGCAGTAGAAATGTCCGTCACAGCGTATGACCCCTTCCAGGGCCAGGCTGCCATCTCCAGGGGCCTGCTCCACTGTGGCCCGGGGTACAGGTGGGGCCGAGTCTCTCACACAAGCCTTCAGCTCTCTGTCACAGTGGAATCCCAGCTGGCAGCAGCCTACTTCACTGAGACAGCACAGGTCCTGTTGGATGTATGCAAACATCCGGTAATTGTTAGTATCAATGGGTAGGAGATTGGAACTTATTTTTAATAGCTATTCAATAGCCTTTACGGATCCTGAGTACAACATGCAGGGGCGTGTTGCGGCTCTCACCAGCCAGTTGTGCATTGCTGTTTTATCCTGCTGCTCAGGATCTATGGTTGGGCAGTTGTTATATTGGTTAGGTTAGATTTGGGTACTTTCACGTGACAGTGAGAGGATTAGCCGCTGTGGGCAGTCCCAAACCAATAGCACAAGGAATTTAACATCTTTAATTGTTAACATCTTTGATACTTGGCAGGAATTACTGCTAATGAAATTAATATTAAAAATGGTGTCTTTAGCCTAGCGATCTAGTTTTGCCACTGCCACAGCATATTTTAAAAAGGCAAATTATAAAAATGCCTCCCATTTACACTCACAAGTGTGTACTTGGCAGCATGGCAGCAGGACCAGGTACCATAAGGGTTTCTGCAACACGTTGTACCATCAGGGCAGACATGGCCATTGTCACAGAGCACCACAGACACGTCTGAAGAGCTCTCCTGACTGGTGCTGCCATCAGATCTAGGAAGGGAGAGCTGGAAGGGAGTGGTCTCGGGTTCCTTGGCAGGCGTGTTCTTGAGCCACGGCAGTCTGTACCATGGCAGGCTGTCCCTCACACACAACTGGGACTCAGCATTGCAATAGTAGCCAGCTGGGCAACAGTGCAGCAGGTCGGAACAACAGACAGCCTTGAAAACATGAATATGATGTTAAGCCATGGTAGCACTTGATAATTAAGATGTACACTATGAAACACTTTTCGCTTTACACCAAAGCCCTTTACAGCTGAAGGCACAGTGAGCAATGTTTTGGGAAACATTGTAAATCAACATGATCATCTGAAATGTTGTCTTGTGTTTTTGTAGATTTGTAAATATATTTTCATTTGTATTTTTGCAGGATTTCTTTCATGATTCTTTTGAGGTCTTCTCTTTCAAACTACTTTTACACCACAAAACGAATTCCTTCTGTGTGAAAACCTACTTCTCAATAAATATACTTCTGATTCTGATTGCCTCGCGAAAAAACTTGCCCAAATGTATAATTCACTGGTTTCCTGAACTCACCGAGGGATAGATACAACAGCCATATCCTTCCTTAGCCAGGCAGCAGGTGTTCATAACCGAACACACGTGCCCATTGGGACAGACGACTGTGGCAGAGACCCACCCTACACAGAGGGAAGCCAGCACAAGACAGGCCAACATCTGTACCAGAAGAAGAGGGAAGTGAAAGCCAGGACCTGACTTGACACAGAGAATCTTTGTACTGTGATATGCAATACAATCCAGATATATCCAGACTTCAAGTTCAAACTGTTTTTATAATGAGTCTTATCGTGTGCATATCGATCAGTTGATCATCATCAATTGATCATTGATCTTTATATGAACTATGTAGACTAAATAGACTCAACTAAATATTAACTTACTAAAACAAGTCTTGCAGGTACATAGGTTTAGATCTTTTAGATGGAGGTTGAGACTGAGATTTTTCTATTTCTTACAAATGTCTGGCCCAGATAATACAATTATCTGGTTACAATCTCTAGTGATCTGTATACTACAGAGTTGAGTCTATTGTAAGCTGTAGCTGACAGACGAGACTGTAAGCAGCTGTGGCAAACATTAAAATCCTCCCTGATGACAACACAAATCGCGACAAATCAAGACATGAAAATTTCAATACATTTTTCTTTTTTAAACCCATAAAATAGCATCAGGATACTCGCCTTACTTTCACAGCAGCTAGACCGTGGTGTCATTCTTGCCTTTTGCTTTTGTTTCTTAGCCACTACCAGTCTTCTGACTTAGGTGAATATATTCTTTGGAAACTTCCCCTTTTTCAAATAAAACAGGAACTTCAATTGAAGGAATTCTACCTCAGTAATGTTTGTGATGTATAAGCACTTGCTGTACGTCTTTTTTTTCTACAGCACAACAAATTAATTTAACCGTTAGTTGGATAGGAAACATCTGAATTATGAGCCTAACATCACTTAGATGACAATAGATGTAACTCTTACAAATTCAGTCAATCATATGAATGTAAATCCGAGGATATGACTGAATGTGACTACATTCCATTAAGTCAGTGCAGTGTCTAGTTATGTGGACTACTACATTATAATGAACATAAATGTAACAAAGTTTACATTTGGGTCATTCCATGTCATTTGAACTATGGGTATCCACCACACTCTCATCTTTTGGCTGATAATATTTTGTCTTGATGAATATACTCTGAGATGACATATCCACAAAAGTTTAGCTTCCAACTCCCATAGTGTTTCCTTTTGAAAACTACCTTTAAAGGAAGCATATTTTTCAGTCACAGGCTCTGATCTTTGGAGCATAGTAACATGGCCAGAAATATGACCAGAGTTCTGAAATGTTGCATGCTGATTCAATATTTCCTGTAGGTAGAGGACCAAATATGGTCACAAAAGTTGTCTGAACCATATTTAGAGGTATGAAAAATCAGGAAAATAAAAATGTACAGACCTTATTTTTTGCAGTTTTTCACACATGTATAGACACTTTAAGAATAAAAAGCATCTGGAAGGATTAAAGCATTAATGTATGTATAGTGTCAAACCTAAATAAAAAAAATGTTTCATGTATTTTGTGATAACATTTACATTTACATTTACATTTAGTCATTTAGCAGACGCTTTTATCCAAAGCGACTTACATATGTGCGACTTACGATGTATACACATTTTACATTTACACTGATGGCACACTGCACATCAGGAGCAATTAGGGGTTCAGTGTCTTGCTCAAGGACGCTTCGACAGGGAATCGAACTAGCAACCTTCTGATTACTAAACGACTTCTCTACCTCTTGTACCACTGTCGCCCACGCCCACGGTTAATTTCACCTGGTAGTCGATGTCCGATTTATTTTAAAAAAAATGTAGGGAACATTTCATGTATATCACAGGCATTACGTTCAAAATGTCAGGTCTGTGTTCGTTTTAGAGTACATTTTATGAGCTGCAGCTTTATTGTGACTTTTGAATTCATTTTAATTTGTTTAACCCTCCTACTATGCAAAAAAATTATTACATTTGGTTTGGGCCTCTATATCTATAGCCATTCCATCCAGCATAGAACAAATGACAGTTTTGGAAATATTGAATCAGCATGCCAAATTCCAGAACTCTTGTCATATTTATGGCCAAGTTACTAAGCTAATTTTTTCAGACTGAAAAATATGCTTCTTTTAAAGGTAGTTTTCGCAAGTATAAATTCAATTCTAACCAGAAACATTTTAGGAGTTGGAAGCTAACATTTTGGAATATGTCATCTCAGAGTGTATTTGTCAAGGGAAAGAAATATCAGCCAATTGTGAGAGTGGTGTGGTGGAAAGATTTTCCCAATTTGGTTGAAATGACATGGAATGACCCATTTGTGAATCACGTGACATTTATTTGTGAATTAAAAAACGAATCTTACGCGATTATTAACGATTAATCATATTCCATTAGATTTGCATTTCCAGTCAAAAAAAGAATCTTGTGGCATTTAATTCTGTCCTATGTAGATAGGGAAAGAATATTTTTAAGTAGATCTACAACTTCAGTTCGCATGGTTGCACACATTGAATAAATACTATAGAAGTGAACATGATCATGGGTTGTGTGGCCCTTCAATAATTTGGGATCCTGCATGATCTTTAACCCTTCCTTTATAAAGACTGCCAGAAAAAGATAAGGAAATTTTATTTATATAGCACAGTTCATATATTTTGGTAATTCAAAGTTCTAGTGAACAGATGAACCGAGAGAAAAAAAATGAAGAAATGAAGAAATTAAAAAATGTATAGTGCATTACAACAGGTAACAGAAAATAGAACATAAAAGATTAAAAAGGAAGCTAAAAGAACAAAGTACGTAGATCAGTGCATTTGATCAGTTAACAAAAAGCATCTGGGAAAAGTTGGGTCTAAATTATAATAAATTACAGATCCCAGGTACAACATGTGTGTCTGTCACCAGCCAGTTGTGCATTGTTGTTGTTGTTGTTGTTGTATCCTGCTGCTCAGGTTCTATGGTTGGCCAGTCATGTTGTTGTGCAGTTGTAGGCTACAGACAGCGCATGTTGTACTCTGAAGGGGGGCGTTTACGGATCCCGGGTACAACATGTGGCGCGTGTTGCGGTTGTCATCAGCCAGTTATGTGTTGTTGTCGTATCCTGCTGCTCAGGATATATGGTTGGGCAGTTACTGTACTGGTTAGGTTAGGTTGTTAGGTATGTGCATGTTGCATGTGATAGTGAGAGGATTGGCCACTGTGGGAAGTCCCCAACCAATAGCAGGGATTTGACATCTCATTTCTTGTGTATAACATCTAACATCTTTTCTTTTGTGTTACTAAAAAACAAAAAAACAAAACAAAACTTGCTACAATTGGAGCACCGTTGATATCATGAGGAAGTTGGTTCCAGAGCTGAGCAGCTTGGCTTGTTTAGTTCTGAGAGTAGGTATTACTAACAGATTTCTCTCCTGTGATCTGAGAGATCTAGCAGGTGTGTACTGGTGAAACCTATCTGAGAGGTATTTCAGTGCTGTCCCATTTAGTGATTTATAAACCAGTAGCAGTCAATTCTGTGACTTACTGGAAGTCAGTGTAAAGACTTAAGTATTGGAGTAATATATTCAATTATTATGGTTTTCATAAGACCATTACAATAGTAAACCCTGCTGGAGATTTAGACATTCATTCGTTTTTCTATGTTTTGAGTTTATCATGTTTTGACATAAGGCCATGTTTGGCTATATGAGATGGTATAAAGCTGATTTAGTTACTGTTCAAACTGAGATCTCAATCAATTAAGACAACAAGGTTTTTAACAGGGTCCTTTGGTATCAAGATCATTAACAATCCCTATGATTGCCCTCATTTTTCTCAAATAAGATTATTTCAGTTTTGTCCTGAAAAGGAAATGTTGAGACATCCAGACATCCAGTTCATTTGGTCAATGCATTGACAAAGAGATTTTATAGGAGCACAGTCGTTTGGTGAGAGGGCTAAGAAAAGAGTTGATCGTCTCTTGTCTCTCTTGCAAGTGCTTGCACTTCTTTGCAGTTCTCTTACGTGTGAAATGAAAATAGAGAGAGGTCAGAATGGAACCTATTTGTGCTGCAGTTTTTCACTTCCCACTACTGTCAAATGTTTTATTTTCAGACATGTGACTTCTAGTCAGTACTGCCATTTCATCATGATTATATACCCTGGCGATATAATGTTTGTGTTTCAACAAGTGTGTTAGTGTGTGTGTGTGTGTGTGTGTGTGTGTGTGTGTGTGTGTGTGTTAGTGTGTGTGTGGGCGGCATGTTCCAATTATTATAGTGTCTTTTTCTGTTTTAGGAGACCCATGCAATTACATTATTGAAATAAAACAACACTCATTACCAAATTGTGTTCCCCTTTAAACAATGTGCAATCCATTCATACCTGAAACCATACTGAAGCTGGAATACTGAAGCTGGAATACTGAAGCTGGAATACTGAAGCTTGGATACTGAAGCTGGGATACTGAAGCTGGGATACTGAAGCTGGAATACTGAAGCTGGAATACTGAAGCTGGGATACTGAGTCAATAACAAAGGACCCTGCGTGAAATGCATTTCTCGCTTCCATGTATCGATGGAGAATTTACAGTCTCATGCCTTTTAAATCAGTGTTCTTTTAAATTTGCAAGGTGGACAACTGAACTGGCCATGAAAAGATCAGGATAATAAAAGTCAGATTGCTGGTGCTTATGGCTGAAAACTGTTGTAATGCAAGGCCCCAATATATTCATCCTTCATTTCATGCTATAGTATTGTTTCAAAGTTTTGGCTTTGACCTAATTTGGCTTAGCTTGGCTGTGCATTTTGATATCAGCCGTTTTTCAGGAGCTCTTTCCCACACTGTTGTGCTGTTTTGTTTATACCTGTAGATGGCGACCTTCCTTTATCATGTTTGAAAAATGTCACCGTGCACATTCTTTATTTTTTGTATAGTGTATGTAAAATTTATGTCAACTTTAAATATACAATATACTGCATGTACACACATGGCTGAGGTCCATGTACAGTAGATTACATATGATATTGCACAGTCCTGGATGCCTCTGAGAGTTTATGTGTCTGGACAAAATGTGTATGCCGATACGTACTTGTGTCTGTTTAGTGTCTATGCTCTGCGTGTGTGTCCATGTGTTTATGTGTGTGTGTGCTTTGGGGTATTTTAAGACTCCTGAATGTTGCTGTCTGCCACGTGCTGTGACACTTCGTTGGCTGAGGTGCGTTTGGAGGCGGGGGGTTGAGGTTGCGCGGGGGTGAGGTGGGGGTGTGCATGGCGAGTGAGAGGCTTTGCTGCTGTTATTGCACTGACGCTGAGCAGGCTGGAAAGACGAGGTTGGAGCCAGCACAGCTCAGCACAGTACAGTACAGCACAGCACAGCACAGCACAGCACAGCGCAGCACAGTACAGTACAGTACAGTACAGTACAGAGCAGCGCAGTGCATCGCAGTACAGTACAGCGCAGTGCAGTACAGCACAGCACAGCACAGCACAGCACAGCACAGCACAGTTCTTTTCGGCCTTGCAGCCGGGCCACTGCACACACACACTCATTCATCAGCCCCTCAGGGCTTACTCAGCATTCTCCAACCCGCGGCACAGCACACACACACACACACACCGCACCCTTTGGCTTATCCGCCTGGTGCCGCCTGTGGACTAATTGGCCACGGTTGGCAGGCTAGTAGCTACGAGGGGATCTTGTAGCTCAACAAGTCAGGCAAGGTGCTTACAGCATCAAGGCCCTGGGTTCTAACTGTAGGAAGCACTAGGGACTACCAGAGCATACATGCCTTTATTGCCTTTAAAAAAGTCGCTTTGGGTGAAAGCCTGTGATGTAATGCTCATGAGAAGTCGATTACATGAAACGCACGTAGACCACCCAACAGGTGTGTATGTACTGTATGTGCATATGTGGAATTTGGCTCGTAGTTATGTTGGATAAGAGGGTTGGTGTTATGGGTAAGGAAGGAATTCAGTACTTTGGTTTTATATGCAAACCTACCCCTGAAATGCAGTGTTTTTTGAAGGGTAGGTTAAGGGAGCTACTGGTGGCTCCCGTGCTGCGAGGGCGACCATTTATTACTGTACCTCTGGCCACTATTTTTTCCCATGATGCTCTGTGTCACATTTTCCATCTCGAGCCTCCCTCCCGTTGCCCCCTCCGCTAACGGCTCCAGGGCCTTGGGCTGCAGCCGGCACCGCTCAGCAGAACCGCAGCTCCAGAATCCCACATCAAGGCCACCCCCTTGTGACAGTAGTATACCTCAGTTCGTCTGGAAGAGGCGAAGGCCGGAAAGCACTCCCTGTGTAGGTAATACTTTTCTGGAGAGGCCTCTGTCGTGTGGTAATAATGAGTGTTTCTTGGCCAACTTAGCACCCCCCCAAACACACACACACACACACACACACACACACACACAAGCAGAGACAGACACACACACACACACACACACACACACACACACATACACACACACACACACAGACAGCAGCCAACTCTTCTCCAACATGTGTGACCTCAAGATAATTCTCCCACGTGTTTCTATCCCGACCCCTCGCCGTGGGTTTGTGTGCCTGTCAACGTGCGCGCACCTCTTGGTGAGCGAGGGAGGATTCACTTTGCTCTGCGCTCACTCCGTGCTTCGGCATCTAACCCTTCCCATTCGCTGCCTGCCACTGAGACCCCCAGGTACAGTTACTTCAGTTTGGCTGTCTGTGCATGAAAGGCCTGTAAAGTTCTCACTGTGCTGGTGGTGGTGATGTTGACCAGATACTTGAGGTGGGGGGGGGGGGGGGGTGGTGTAGGGGTCATAAGATGAGGAAATGACTCTTCCTTTCTCTCTGTTTCACTGTCTCTCTCCGTTTACTCTGGAGAGTGGTGGAGAGAGAAAAAAGAAAAGAGGAAGGGTCATTTATTTTTGGGCTTTCTGTGAGAAAGGTTGTCTCTCGCTGAGTTGCCAATGATGGACAGAAATGTGCGGTGAGGTCTGCACACGAGATCCCATGAGTGGTGTGCACTATGTGAAAACACACACACCGAAAGATAGATAGAGAGAGGGAGAGAGAGAGAGGGAAGAAGTGAATGGAGAGATACAGAGAGGGAAAAAGGAGCGATGAAGTGAATCAAGAAAAGAAAATGAGGAAAGGAGGACACACATAGGGAGCATCTAGCAGTAAGGTACACACACACACACACAACCACACACACAACCACACAGCAGAGCTGAGAAGAGCAGAAAGAAACACATAGGGAGAATCTAGCAGTTAGGCAGTTTCCAGGCGAAAGAGGAAGGGGGCGGGTCCGTCTGCATGCTCTCCCAGCGAACTGATTGGTCGGCACACTTTCATTCATCCCACTAATGATTTATATGACTGGGAAACGCTTAACTGTGGCTTGCAGGAACAGGACGGCGCAATGTTTGCGAGCAGTGGTCGTGTTGTTTTTTTCTGGGTTTTTCTTCTGTATTTTCCTGTTGTTTAGAAAACACTAGTCTTTATGAGCTCTTTCCTCTCTTCTCCCCTTCCTTTGCCGCTCCTGTTCTCCCTTCTTTTTGTCTCTCGGTGCATTTTAAACGCTCATATCCCCCGTAATGAGAAGGGTCAAGTCAGACACTGAGGTCTGGCAAATGTTTGCACGTCTGAGCGTGAGAATGCTTCAGCATTCTTCACTTCTCAGTGGCTGCAACAGTCAAAGCAGAACTGTGTACAGGGTACAGGGTTTGGTGTATACGTGTGTGTGTGTGTGTGTGTGTGTGTGTGTGCATGCGTTTGTGCGTGTGTGTGCGTGTGTGTGCATGTGTGTGTGTGTGTGTGTGTGTGTGCGTGTGTGCCTGCAGCTCTGCCTCGCCCCTTTAACGCATTCCACTTTTGCTCAACTATCTCGCCCACGCACTCGGCATGTGACTGCCATTGACAGGAAATCAAGGATGTCAAATTCTGCTCTCCCTGCCTCTCTCCCTTCCAGTCCCATGCTACCTCTCCAGCTCTGAACCTCTCCCCCAGTCTGTCCTCCTCTCTCGCACTCTGAGAAAAGACACTGGAAAGGTTCCCCCGAAAGTACCTATTCACACATCCATGACGAGTTCTAGATTATATTCATTATTAATTCCTAGCACAAAGATCTCACAAATATCCCTTGACTCAAAACATGAAAACAAAACTCCTCTCCTGGACATAATATGGGCTTTTCGCAACATGCAGCCCTCAGAGAGAGAACGAGAGACTAGGTGGAGCTCAGGACAGCACACAATATTTTGTCTGTGAGCAATTTGTTGATGTCAGCTCCGCTTGGCCCCCGGCTCCCCTCCCTGCTGTGATAGACGGCGGATCGGCACGGCGTGGAGACCAGCCAGTGCGGCCTACATGCGGCAAGAGGCCCGCGTGACGGTTGCTTGTTGACACAAACCGAAGCCTCCGTGCTGCTTCAGGTCTCTCTACCTCTACCAGACGGTATCCATATCAAAACAGCTTGTGGGAGACCAATCCAAACATGTTTGTGTTGTGTGTTGTGTGTGTTCTGCGCACCCGCCGGATACCTGTTGCAGCATGGGACAAAGTCAACAAAGTCAAACACAAAGAAACGTGCTGCTCGACTAGACCAGCAACTGACTCTTGTACTCAGTTCACTGCTATCCAAACTACGAGTAAACACTGGCATGGAAATGGAAATGTCCGCATTCAAATGTCAGTGTACCTTTCCCTTGCCTTGATTGGATTAACCTAAGCACCAGACAGAGATGACCTGGATTTTAAGTGGTGTTCTTAAAACCATGGGTGTGTGGAACAACTGGCGGCAAAACGAAGACAGCATCGTTTGTCTCTGTGGGTACATAGGAACGGATTGTTAGTACCAGGGATGATGTCATGTTCCCGAGGTGTGAAGTAGAACAGGTCCACAGCCCTGGCCGGTGAATATTTTTGTCTGCTTGCCGATAATAAAACAATTTTTGCTACGGCAAGTGCAATTGGAAGACTGAGGCATATTTTAGTGTTTCATACACACACACACACACACACATATACACTCCTGCTCAATCATGCTTACCCCACCACCACCATCCATCTGCCACACACACAGACACACAGACACACACACAGACCAGACACACACCCACATGCACACACAGCACATGAAGGAACACATACACAGCCTCCCACTCAAACAGAGCACACACCAATCCACACCCCCATCCACAAACACCCTCAAACCGTCTCCCTGTGAGTCCTGGTTCCCCCTCACGTGGCACCACTCTATCTCCTCCCCTATAGGCGCACCCGACTGAAAGAAATGTGTGTGTGTGTGTGTGTGCGTGCGTGCGTGCCTGCGTGCGAGTGTCTGTGTGTCTGTGTGTGTGCGTCTGTGTGTCTGTGTGTCTGTGTGTGTGTGTGAGTTGCTGAAAAGACAGAGGGGAGGCCAGGCCAAGTTTTAAACTTAGATGATGTAATCTAAAGTAACATGTTTTTTTCTGTCCTCACTGCTAACCCCCACCTCCTCCCAAATATGCAGCTTGCTATACAGACTCCTGCATCAGTGTCCAGACCCCGAGAGCTAGATGTGTTTTGGCTCTGTTGCATTCATCTGTCACCAGACTGTTTAAGCTATAAGAAAAGCCAGAGGAGATTTCTTTTGTCTCAGTCGATATACAGCTGTGCAGATGCACTTTATACTCATATACAGTTTGCAGACACATACACAAACGCACGCTTTGAGCTGTCATTTCACTGTCTGACTGCCAAAAAAGGTGCGCAGAATCTGTGTCTATCCCTACATCCCACTAACACATACTGCTGTGCACTGTTAAACATTTGCTGTAAAAACTACAGTTACAGTTAAAGTTACTGGCAGTTACATAGTTATTTTATAGTATTTTATAGTATTCACAGCAACAAGAAGCCTCAAGGTGCTTGAGTATATTTTCTGTAAAGAAAGTAAACAGTAAGTCACTGAAATAAATGTTTTAGTACTTTACTGTTTTTTTAATCAACCTTAAGGCCCCGTCACACCATAACGTTCTGGTCAACGTTCTATGACGTTAGAGTAAACGTTGGTAATCGTCCATAGTCGCTGGTATAGAGCGTTGAAGAGCGTTGAGTGAAAGCTGGTGAACACTGTAATCGTCGGTAATCGTCGGTGATCGGCGGAGAACGCTGGTCCGAAAATACATTTTTGAACATGCACAAAAGTTCTCATGGAGACCAGCCTTCTTCAACATTTAATTTAAACGCTGGAGAACGTTCGTGGAACGTTTTACTAACGTTGCACGCGTTTGGCTTTCGTTAGTCAGTCGTTACCCTAGCGTTACTTGTTTGTTATTAATCGTTTGCCTTGCAGTGAACGACTCACTGGCGACCTGTCAACGACCACTGAACAGACCCCTAGCGCACGCAGCGTGTGACTAACGTCAAACGAACGTCATATGGCGTCTAATGAGCATCATTTAGCGTTTCCCGAACGTCCATGCATGTGGGTAGGGTAGACTGAGTACAGTTGATGCACCTGAAATAACTTATGTGCGCAGCAATCCTGAGACGTGATTTTTAGTTTGGACATGCCTACTAACGTCCTCTTTGATCCCAGGAAATTTGAGCACCTAACCCATCTCTCGTACGAAGATATCGGCGAAAGTTTTTTCACCAAGGGAAGATCTTGATTTTATCATGTCCCTTCTACAATGAATATGTTATTAACCATACGTGATCAACAAACGCAACTTACATCATTGCAAACGTTATTCTGTGCACTATAAATCTACATATTCCATGCTATCATGTCATGCAAGGTCATTGCATAATCTAGCAAAAAGCGTGAGGTGGTCAGCGGGGTACAGTTGAGACACAATGTCTCAACTGTACCCGCGATAAGCAGGTTAGAAGTCAAAGTTAGACAACAAACAAAGCAAATGAAAATAAAATGTTATATTTTTGTTATTAGAACTGTCCTATATGAATGGGTGTCTTTTCAAACATGAAAGTAATAAGAATGATTCATCTTGGGGTCTAAATAAGCAAGGTGGGAGATCGGGTACAGTTGATACAGCTTGATTGTGATATAGCCTGTATTTTCAATCCTTGGTCAGTCACCATCAATGGGTTTAAATGGGTGTCTCAACTGTACTCAGTCTACCCTATATAAACCGATGCTTTTTAAGTAGGGTTCAGTTAATTTTGGGCTACCGTGGAGAACACCCACTATGGAGGATCCAGAAAGACTAAGGAGGGTATATATGCTTGCTTGAGCCCAGCATGAAGTAGATGATACTGAACTTGAACATAGCTGAGCACTGTTATAGCTGGTGCTGTTCCATGGCAGATGGATATGATATGAAGACTCTTGTGACATGGACAATGTGTGTGGATGTGCTGATTGAGAACATTGAGAAACACAAATTCAGTGTCAAATTTAAATCATTTATTTTAATAACATAAAACCCCAGGAATAACACCCGTTATTTCGTAAATCACAGTAATAATAACAGTAAATCTTCGTCCGAAGACATTGCTAGTGAAAGAGACTTTGTATTCTTCTTACTTTCAGCAGCATTTATCATCTTCTTACTTGCAGCAGCGCTAGTAGCAGAAGCCCCCCTCACACCTTTTCGTCGTCTTGGCAGCATGATGTTCACTGTTCAGATCAACTGAATCCACTATGATTTTCCAGCGTTTTATACCCGTTTGACCATAAAACCCACACGACAGCAAAACGCTATTCTGTCGTTATTCACACGTTAATCACGCGCTCAACACGCTCGTCTATCGTTGACTTATCGTTCGTCGCGCGCCAGTGACACGTCAGCACACGTTCGTCACGCGCCAGTGACACGTCACTTGGTCGGTGTTACACGCTCCTCATGCGTCAGTCCCACGCTAGTCGTGCGTCAGTCCCACGGCATTCTGTCATTAGTCACACACCAGATGTGTCCACCTCGCCCTAGAACACTCGAAATTGAACGATTAGAACGTTCAGAGAACGTTGACGAGAACGTTATGGTGTGATGGGGCCTTTAGGAATAACCCTACTATAAAAAGCAAACAACAGTATCTAAATTCTTGCAATGTTCTGTTGTTTAACACATTACAGTACCAATAAGACTACTGTAATATGTAGAAAGGTTGAAGTGATTGGACCTCCAGCCATGAGCCCTCCCGGTGGTTCTACCTCAGTACACTTAGCTCAGGGACACAATTATCGATCACAGTTTTTGGGTTTACAACGCAACTTATTAGTAAGTCTGGAGAGTGTTTTAACTGTTCAACAAACACCTTAAACAAGTCTTGAATCCTGGAATTGTACAGAAGAGCTTTGCAATCGGCCATCGTCACCACTCGGCTAGACAGCTCACACCTTTAGTGATTTCACATTTGCTGGTAAACTTTAATTCTTCAATTGATTACTTTGGTACATCATGGGATATCTCATGTTGTGGTGATATCCATTCTGTCCAATGCATTTGTGATTGAGCATTGGAGCACTTCAGGTAACTTTTCTTAGCACAGTCCTGTTAAGTAAAAAATATTTAGCATTATGGGAAAATGTAACTTACTCAGTGGGAATGTTGGAACCAATATGGAAATCAGTGTCAAATAATCTATTTGAAAAGTCAGGTGTGATAAGCATACAAGTTATAATGATTTTGTGGAAAATTACTACTTGTGGAATGGTGCAAGATGTAACACTATGAATGATGACATAAAACTCTAGCAGATTCTTTATCCACAACATACATTTTGGTCAGCATCTGTATCCTGGTTATTGGACCCATGGTCGTGATTTGGTTGTCCCCCAACTCTACCAACTAAGCTACAGGATTGCACACAGGTGAAACATACACGGAGAAATCTGCTTTTAGTACTACCGTAAAATGTATTCTATAACATCAATTCAAACTTCGGAAATGTACGGTTAGAAAAACACCGTTAGCCTATGTTTAAGTTAACGATAAAAACAAGCTATGTCATTTTTCATTATTTCTTATTTGAATGTAATAAGCCATTTCATTCTATTGGATGGTTTTTAATTAAATTAAATTTAATCTACCGATGCAAGGAATTTTGAACAGGTACAATCCAACTCTTTTTTTTTGCAGCCTTTGTTGTGTAGTGTCATTAACTTTTATGTAACATTAATGTCTTAAGTGTGAAGGCTTGTTTTTGTTTTGTAGTTCAAATAGTTTAGGGATGTGCATGATGGCCCCAGAGTGCCCTTGATTGGAATCCAAGTGCATGCAGTTCAATTGAGATTATGGAATGAAACAGTCATACTGGGTTCCTCACTGAAACCGTGCGTACAGTAACTTCGAGACTTTAATGAAACTCTCTGAATGAATGGTTCTGGGAACTTAAGCAACACCGAAACTGTCGGGAAACTTAAAATGAAGTGCCTTTTCCGGACTTGCATAGATAACTCCTAGCCTAGATTAGTTTGTTGTAATGTAAAACAAGATACCTGTAGGTGTTTATGACTGTAATACTTATCCATGGTGGTTGATATGACCCAAAGGTTTATATGGAGTTTGTCAAAGAAAGGAACCGCGGGACGGACCCACCACATAAGTAATACAAGTGCAGAAATAAAAGTATAAAATCTCTTTCTTGATCATCTTTATGAACCTCTTTGATGATTTGAATGACCTTCGAATGACTATATAGACATTTCTACTGATAAGATTAACATGCATTAGAGGCAAACTTGGAAATGAAAAGCACTCTTTGTCTCTCCTTCAGCATTATTAACTGTGATTAGTGATGTTGAGGCAGGCGGTGGGGTAATTAATGATGCTTTTACCCCAACCCCCCCCCCCCACACACACACACACACACACATTCCCCCTCCACATCCCGCACGGAGAGTGGTTCATTTTAACATGAATGTGTGGAGCAGCTGCCACTTAACGTGAACAAATGGAGGAGAGAGAGAGAGAGAGAGAGAGAGAGAGAGAGAGAGAGAGAGAGAGAGGGAGAGAGAGGGAGAGAGAGAGGGGCCGAGCCACTGGGGGCGGCTGGGGGGGCCGGATAAGCGTCAGACAGCTGGAGCCGGACAATGTGCTCTCAGTTAATCATTAATGCTGTTAATGAACGCATTGGGCACCGACAGGACGGCCGGACGCTTTGGGGACTTTCCATGGGCCGAGCAACAACAACAGCAGCAGCAGCAGCGAGGCAGCATGTAGTAGGCAGTAGGTCCGGTCCCAGCCAGAGAGGTGCTGACCCCTGCGTGGCTCTCCCTTTGCCGATAGCCCTCTGCACAGATGAGAGGACATGTGGGGGAGAAGGAGGGAGAGAGATGGACACAGGGAGGGAGAGGGAGGGAGAGAGAAAGAGAGAGAGAGGGAGGAGAAGTAGGAGGAGGGAGGGGGAAGTGGCCTGGAACAGCCTTTTAAACAGTGACAGTTACGGGGAGCCAACTGAACATTTCATACATTTCATACATTAATCCTCTTCGACTCGATATTGGATACGCTTGTTTTTAATGCCCCATATGGTGCCGCAGGGGGTGGTTAACATGGCTTTGCCAAGACTGGGAAAGTAGGAGGAACTAAAAGAAAATTTACTTTTTTTTCTGGACCAAACCCTCTGAATTTCCTATATCACCAGCCCCAGACTCTACACGTCATTTTCACAGAAACAATTTGAGTATTTTATGAAATAGTTTTGACTGGCTGAATTGCATTTCTTCAAAATGGCTTGGTGACAAAAGTCAGTGGCAGTCACAACAGTGACAATAACATACCAAATTGTGAGAATAATAACCAAAATGCATTCATCATTTCTTTAACCTCTTCATCCTTCATGAAAAAGAAAAAAAATATTTTAAATTATGAAACCCTTTCGTCATTTTATTTGTTTCACATTATCTCTCAGAAAAGGACAAGCAATGACTCTGCAGTCATTTATGTCAATGAACAAATTACTGTACAAGTCATAAATATGAAAACATGTATGTGTGTGTGTGTATGTGTGTGTGTTGTTTGTGTGTGTGTGTGTGTGTGTGTGTGTGAGTACATGTGTGTTGGTGTCTCCATCTGCAGAGGTGGCAGGTGTTCCTCCTTTCTTCAAAGAGCAGGTTTTTTATGTCCCTCCTCAAGTTAGTTTCTGGGTTTCCATGGAAATGCCCAACAGAAAGAGTCTTGTCTTAGGGGGCCTGCACTGGGGGAGGCTTTCCTCGCTGCCTGTCCTGAACTAGAGCAAGGGAAGAAAGAGAGGGAGAGAGCAAGAGAAAGAGAGAGAGAGAGAGAGAGAGAGAGAGAGAGAGAGAGTGAGAGAGAGTGAGTGAGAGAGCCAGCCCTGAAAACAACCTAGCATTGTCTGCTAGTTTGATGTTCAGTTTAAATGCTGACGATCTCAGCGGATGTGGACTAAGATTCGGACACACATACAGACCCTCTTGTGTTGTCAGACTCCTCTAAGTTGGGTGGAAATCACAGCTGTCTGGCAACACAGGGTGGGCATATGGACATTACCTTTTCAATGTGATGCACCACACACCGTCACTGAGAATAAATAAGTAAAGAGGCTCTCCCCTTCAGACCGCAACAGTTTGAGTGCAGACGGCACACACCAGGGCGACAGTGGCTCCAAAAGGTCTCGTTGAGAGACATTGTTCCTATTTGACTTGAGTTTATTGCTATCGCCGGCGTCTGCCTTGTTCCCTGATTACCTTGGTTAAGCTGTCACTGAACAGAAGCAACAGCAAGAGAAAGAGAGAGGGGGAGAGAGGGAGAGAGGGAGAGAGAGAGCGAGGGAGAGAGGGAGAGAGAGAGAGAGCGAGGAAGAGAAAGGGAGAGAAAGAGAGAGCAAGACAGAGAGAGAGGGAGAGAGAGAGGGAGAGAAAGAGAGAAAGAGGGAGTGAGTGAGAGTGAGAGTGAGAGAAGAAAGGGCACACCCATGCGTAGGTGGTGGAGGCAAAAGGGCAGCACTTTATTGTTGGCTCTGCAGGTCTGCAGGTGTGAAAGGGGATCTGAGGTGCCGCCGCCACCAATGCCACTGCTGCTCCAATCTGAGGCTGCTGAGGGGGGGGGGGGGGGTCTGCCCCCACGAAGGGTGGAAAAGGGAGAGGTGAAAGAGGGAGCAGGCGAGTCACCTGGCTCCCTTCTTTGTGCCAAGAGATAGTTTAGGTGTCTATCCCCCTGGGACGCGAGGGAGGCATCGGCCATTGCCATCTGCCGCGCCGCATTCTCAAGTATCCAGCCGGCCGTCTGCGCTGGCCCTTGCCGTAGCAAAAGAGGAGGGTGGTGGTGGTGGTGGGGGGTTGGCGGGGGGTGTTGGGTTTGTGGGCAACATTGTATAGCCTGACCTTTTCTCTCCACACGCCCATGGAGGCTGACACCTAATCAGTTCAACAGGTCCACAGATAAACCAACATGTGGCGGAGAGGGGACGGGAGACCTGCGCCGGGGATCGGGTGTCATTGGGAGCGGGGAGCAGAGTGGCCAGAGCCTGATGGCGTTTGCATATTAAAGGCACGGTTATTTGTAACCTCTCCATTCAGGACAGGATGAAGCGAGGGGTGTGTGTGGGGGAGGGGGGGGGGGGGGTGCTGCTGTGCCTGTTATCTTACCGTCTGGGCAAATGGTTCACTCGCTGATATCATTTTATCCGCTTGGCAGACGCGGAGTGACGGTGCAGAGCTTTATCAAGGCACAATTGGACGCACAGCCTTTCCATATCCATCTGCCTGGTTGGGGCTTATCAAAAACTGCCATTTCGCCTCATTCGGTGTAATGTCGACCAGGAGGTCAGGGGAAGCCGAAGTGGCGCACGAGGGGGGGACTCACAAACAAGCCTATCTCTCCAGTTATTACAGCAGTTGACTTGTTACTCATTGTGAGAACACTCTGATTACTTACACGTTTCTGTGGAAAGTCTCTAGGGCAAAGTGGTGTCTTTGTGTGTGTTTAAATACTTCAATAAGGTGATAATTAACCTAACCACAAACACCCCCTTTCATCTCTAACTGAGACCAAAACACGAAGACACAAGACTCAGCAAAAGCAGGCTGTTTGCCATTTTTAATTGACTTCTGTTGCCAAGTTTATCTGTTGTCTGAGTGGCAATTATCATACCTGTTGTGGACAATTTCGTAACGGATAAAGGCGTTGTTACATTTTTACGATGGCAAGATTATGAAAGATTTTCAGATCGTCATGCTGTGTGTTTCTCATCAAGGTCTTTTTCTTGTGTGACTCCTCATCTTTTCATAATTTTAGTCATGCATCATGTCATCATTCTACAGCAGTTTAGCATCTCTCGGAATGACAGTCACCTCTTGCCTGAGTATGGGTGTGTTGAATATAATCTAGAACATTCTTTGCACCGAGCTGATTTTAATTGGGTTGTTTTCTGGCAAAATCCAAATAAGGAGTATGCATACTAATGTATTCAGCCCGGCTAATGGCTATCAGCGCTAATTTGAAGCGAACAATAATGATGTGTAAATGTAAAGGAAGAAGGTTACAGTTATTGGTTGGGAGTACATTGTCTCTGCTACATGCTTTGTGATGCTAATGTTGAATTTTGGGGTTGGTGAGAAAGGGGGGTGGGGGGGTACAGGGAAGGGGACTGTATTGCCACACAAACTTCAAAACTCGTTTCTGTTTGGTCCCCCCCCCGCCCCCTCCTTTCAATACTGTTCTCACTGGTAGCAATTCTCTCAGGTCTCTATGCACCTCCAAGCCATAAAATTATATTTATGCAAACCACTCTGCAATGGGCCCCCTCCAAGACAATTTTGTTTAGGAAGCATCAGTTGAAATATTCTTCTCCTAATTTTCTGCCCTCTCTTTCACACAGCTCCTCTACATAAAGCTATGGTAATGGGGCATGAAAAAATGCTTCTAATGGAAGCTTTATGAAGATAATCTGAAGGCAAGCCTTGTCATGTTTCTGACAAAAGTTTTGAACCATGCCCATAAAGAGAGGTGGTAGAATAAAGAGCTGTCCACAGTCAAACGTTTTCTCAGATACATTTTTATATTTTTGATCTAAACATTTTTATGTTATTGATCTAAAAATGTTTTGTTTTAATGTTACATTAAAATGCTTTTAATATCGATAGTTGGCATGTCATATATTATTTTCCTGATAATTCTCTGATTTTGTTATATTCAATTGATCTGTAATTCAAAAATAATGAAAAGTTTACAGAAAAGAAAATAATGAAAGTGAAAGTTATCTCTATCTAGGACATACAGTGATGGCAACTATTAGGTTGCACAACAAACCTATTTCTTTGATATTCCAAATATGTTTTATTGCATAATCAAATGGATTTTATGTTTAATTTGCATTATGAACTATTTCAGTTCAGCAACACCTGTAAATTAGATGATATTCCTTAAACTAGAATACATCTCTAAGGCAGATCCTTGTATGTGTTATTTAGAAATCACTTTGGAATTTGACACATCAGGCACATTTCAATATTTCACATTTAAGGATCTGTGGATATTTTTTACATGTTCTTTGAAGTGATGAGCACGCTACACACTGTCAATACCAATTCATTTGGTTATGTTCTTACAAGCATTATAAGAACAATGCGGTTATAAACACACTGTTTTCAGTTAACGTTACATAAAACTGGTTTAAAAATGGGATGCACAGTCTAGAAATGTGCATTGGAAAAATGCTTGCTTGAGTAGTTTGCAGAGAATCGACATATTGATCCAATCCAGTTTTTTTATGACTTGAAAACAGTCAAGCATAAAATCATATCTGACACTAAATCATTGACGGTAGAGCATTGAACCTGGCCTTCAGGTACACTACAGTACAGTATTAGGTTGACAGTCGTCACTCCCAACCTCGCATGGTTAACAAACTGCCTCCAGTACTCTTAAGTCGGCTATGGGTATCCAATAAACTTTTCCGCACTCCAACATTTTTTGAATGCTGTGACGATCCTGTTTTTGACATTTAAACAAAAAGCGAAAACTATGAATGGTAAAGATCCGGGAGGCAGCAAAAGCAAAAGGAGGCGGTTTAGCCTTTGTAGTCAGCGAGGAATGCGGAAATGTTCCTGCCCTGTGTCAAACCTCTCTGAAGGGGGTCAAGGCACATTGAGCCAGCGTGGGAAAGCGTAGAGAAGACGGAGCTCACAGACAAGCATTGCATATTCTGGGATTGATGGGAAAACCATAATGGGGGGAGTAGAGACACAGTAACGCGAAGAATATATGCAGCTTCATACAGTGATCCCTTGAAAAAAAAGCAAGAAAAAAAACGCACTGCATAAGCTGCGCACACTGATTTGCGCGAGGAAAACGAACCCCCCTCACTCTCTCTTGGTAGTTGATCTATTTGAGTTGCAGTGGTGGTACCGCTGGAGGATGGGGGCTCATGCGTGCACCATGTCTCTACCTGTGTGGCCCTGAAGACGGACAGTGAGAGATCTGTGCTGTGTTTGCAAACATCGGCTGCGAAGACACCGGTTCCTCATCGCGGTTTCCGACGCAACAAGTCATAGCGGAATTTTCACTAAATTTCAAAAAAGGTAAAAGTGATTTTGTGCTCAGATGAATTGCAGAGCCTTTGTTGCATTAAAATACACGTGCAGGTCCAGTACAACAACTTTGGTGAACTGGGATTTGTGTATGGGAGTTTGTCTATAAAGCTTTAATTGTAGGGTAAGCCTTACCTTAACAGAAAGTTGTCCAAACAGTCATATTTATCAGTGTTGCACATATTAAATGCAATTTTTAATGACACACGCTGTACACTCTGCTACCGCACATGTGGTTTCAACAGACAATCTATTGATATGAAAAGTTCAAACAATGAAATCACTAGACAGCCACGTGCTCAGGACTGCATTTAACCAAACAAGACACTTTATTGCAATTAACCCACCGGAGCTAATGTTAACCAACAGAATGATGTTATAAAATGCGCTGATGTCGAATTTATTTCTTGGTTTAGTTTTTCGGAAAAGTTTTTGTTTATATTATGCTTTTGTGCACAATACAATTTATGTGTATTAGGCAAAGCTCTAAGTTTATCTAGTCATTAGTTTGACATGAATAGATATTTATATTTTGCCATGTAACTCCAGATGTTTTATGAGGAAACAGGACATGACTTGACATGGGTAAGTGTTAAAAAAAAATGGGAGTGGAAGAAGGCAAACTCGAGGTTAACAGCGTCCAGAGATGGTAAACAATCGTGTAAAGTCCTCCTGATAGGCGGCGATTTGTGTTAAATCTGGTTATATTTGTGTTTACCTCTGCTTCCTTTGTGCTTGCTTCATACAGACTGTAGCCTACACGTGCCAGCTCCGTTTTCCCAATGATGCCCCTGTAAAGAATCTTCGTCGGGATTCCCCGCAGCAGGCTACATTGAACTGAGGAGCAATACGTTTTTTAAGATGGACAAAGAAATAGTTGGTCAGTCCTATGAGCCTGTTGCCGAGATAGGTGAAGGTGCTTACGGAAAGGTATACAAGGCTCGGGATTTGAATAATGGGGGTCGCTTTGTAGCCCTAAAACGAGTGCGGGTCCAAACAGAGGAAGAAGGGATGCCTCTTTCGACCATTCGCGAGGTGGCAGTGCTGAGGCAACTGGAATCCTTTGAGCACCCCAACGTTGTCAGGTAAGGTGGGGGTGCCCTGATAATGTGAATGGGGGGCTTGGTGGTGTTAGACTTTGCAGATTACTGTAGCTGTGTTTTTGGTATTGCGTGGATCCTTCAGTTGGGCTTTCCCCAGAATGAGTTATTGTCTTGTGCAGGCTTAGCCTCAATTGAACTCAATGTTAGAGGTTTCTTACAAGGCCATGGAGCATCTATCTCTAACCATCAAACTATTTATTCTTAAATTTTCCTTCCTGGTATAATCCTACTCACATACACTTACCCATATTCAGTATATTGTGTTAAGCTATCATATTGACAATTCACATCCTTGCCATTGACCATGCCATAGCCTGAGGGGGGGGGGGGTTCTTAGCCTAATAGTGTACCTTTAACTGGGGGGGTGGGGAACCCTTTTGGTTAAATGCAGACCTTTCTGGGTCTTTTCTCATTTGGAGTAGGCTGAAGGATCACCCCCCAGCCCCCCACTAAACGCTGCTGCATTGAGATTTCCGACATGGAATTGTTTTAGGGTTGACCTTTCAGAGCCCAACAGCCAGTGCACTTCCCATCTGCTGTGGAAAAGTACCTGAATGCTCAAGGGAGTACAATGTCACTCATGAAAAATGAATCTTGGCTGCTATAAGCTGCATGGTCTTCTACTAAGTCACCCTACAGACAGAAGCTCTGTGTTGCCATTCAGCTCCATTGTAGAGCCTCATAATACTATTTTGATGGGTTGAAAATAGTGTGACTGACCTGTCGCTCATCCAGGGGCAGTACAAAGCTGCAGACTAGATGGTTCATTCTGAAGGACAAGTGATAGCACTTTCATTCAGTCTGTGGCGAGAGTGCGTCATACAGTGACCCTGCTCAAGGTCCAGCCTTGCCATTGGACGTAAATGGGAGAAGGAGGGCAGTTGACTGAAAAGTGTCTGATTGTACACATAATATTTATGTGGCAGGCAGTGTCAGGTTAGGACAAGAGTTTTGATTTCCATTCACCAATGGCGTACATGCATATGTGGTCTGCAGTTCGTGCGTAACCTTGCCTTGGTAAATTTCCATTTATTTTTTAAAAAAAATTCTCTTTTGGTACATCATAAAAGAAAATGAAAGAGAATGCTGTGCACCAATGGGCTTCACATCCTTGAGAAATGCATTTGTGTGCTGCAAACAAGACTGACTAGTTTTTTTTTTCTTTTTCTATGCCTAAGACTAAAAAGAGACATTTTGGGTGGGTAAGAGTTACCAAAGAAGGAAGTTGTAATCTACACTAAATGGAGCCTCTGTTCCCTAATGCTAACCAGCATGGAGGCCCACAGATCCTTAAGTGCTGTGCGCTTTGGGCTGGCCTAATGTTACTACAGGCAACCCTTGGATGTTTCTAATGAGAACATTATTCATTCCATATGTTTTATGGAGGCTCCATTGTGCAGGAACAATTTGGTTCCTAGGAGTTCTTTTCCCCTTTTCTTTAACCCCACGTTTTCAAGTGGTAGCTCATTCCATGATGTCATAGCTAGTAAAGAGGGTTGACCATGAAAGAGTCTTTCTGTAGACCTGGTTTTGTGTGACCAAGTACTATATATTGAATGTGAAACTTCAGATCAACAGTTTTCCACTGCATGGCCAAGGTGATTTATCTTCTACCCAGTTTCTCCACACACTCCTCCACATATGTGACTTTTCTATTGAATGTATGTTTTGGTTCATATTAAAAATGTCATACTCATTTATTACACGTGTATAAACGCTCACACAGTATTAACAGTTCATGTTGTACACTATGCATTACATATATCCAGATGTTGGTCACCATGAACTTTCAGGAATACCACATTTTGGATTTATCATTTATTTGGTAGTGATATTGGTGTGAGTGTCATTGCTAGCTTTTAATCATAGGTAGAAAATGAACTACACTGCATCTTAAAATTTTGATGAGATTCCTTTAATCTGATGGATTGGTGCAAGATACAGCTTCACCCTTGCCCGCCATCACATACCCTACATGGGTTGCTACGGAACATTACAAGTTACCATGGTTTGAAAAAGGGAATTTCCTGGTTCTCAGACTGAGAAGAAGGCTCTAAATAGCTTTTACCCACAACACACCACACTATCTTGATTCTTGTAGTTAGTTATGAGTATGAGTTAGTTAATGGTGACCATGTTCTCTTGCACAGCTGTAGATATCAGAATACTTACCTGGAGGATTGTAAGAACAGCATACCAGTTTAAAACATGATGTCATTAACAAAGACATTCATGCCATTTTGTTGTCTATATACAGGATACTAATTAGGAAACAGTGGAAACAGAGAACACCTTTTTTTAACAATGTTCGTTGTTGGAAGTTAAGCAAAGCAGTTCCTGCTTGAAACATTATGCCAAACCCAGTAGTCTCCAGAAGGCTAAAGCTTTTGGGTCGTTAAAAAGAGTTGCATTCCTTACATAGTCTGCAAAGGTGTAAGTTAACTGGGATATGGAGGGGGGGGGGTCCTGTAGCCAAGATGATGATCAGTCATGGGGGCTGAAGCCACAGCTACTGATTGGCTCTTTTCATTTTGCCAACAAAGCCTCAGTATTTGAAGCATAGCGAGCATTCTTTCGAACCGTCAGCGCAAACTAGTCTGGACAGTGATCTGACACAACCGAGGTGCCTTTTATTCTGTACAGTTAAAGTGGATTATCAAAATCAACTAAATATTGAATTGAATTGAGGCCACATAGAAGTGAAGTGCTGGCATGATACGAGATGTTCCTTTTGAATCACATTTGTATCGTTTGAAGACCATCTCATAAGTGCTTTTTAGAAATAGCAAGGCCTACAACAATCCAACATAGTATGTTATTCCACAGATCACCAGTACCTTTTACGTTCCATTGTATTACAAAAATGTTATATTATATTAGTATTCAATGATAATTATTTTATATTCACGACACTTCCACTCTAGGACCACCACTTCTTAATTCCTACAGTGAAGGAGACGAAGGAGAAAATGGTGTCAGAATCCATTAAAGCTAACTAGTCCACATAAAATGGTGTAAATAGCTGAGAAATGCTTTCAATTCCACTAGGCTCTTCGACGTGTGCACTGTATCCAGAACCGACCGAGAGACCAAACTAACTCTGGTGTTCGAGCATGTGGACCAAGACCTGACCACATACCTTGAGAAGGCGCCAGACCCAGGAGTGCCTCCAGAGACGATTAAGGTACTGCCCCGCTAAAGTCAATTTGTTATGCTAATGAACTTCAATAAATGCAAGAACTAACTTTCAAGACCTGTTTCTCCCGGAGTTTCTCCCGGAAAGTGCCTGAAGGTAGGGCCTGGCTGAGCTGTCGACGACTGACTTTTTGCAGGAGATTCCTTGGCTTAGCTCAAACAGGCAGATGCAGTATGGCTCTCCCACACATCAGAGTGAGCCTGGGCCTTTTGAAGGGCAGTCCATGTGGTAGATGGGCTGCTAATTAGAGGGCCAAGCCCTTGTATGCTTCTCTATTTTCATTCTGGCCTGTCTTTTTTTTCAAACCATGGATTGGGCCGAGGAATGTTGTTTTAGTGTGTGTGTGTTTGTGTGTGTGTGTGAGAGAGAGAGAGAGAGTGTTGGTGTGAGGGTGTATGTGTGTACGCCTTCAGACGCTATCCCAGTAGCTCACATTTCATACTAAACTGAATAGTGTTAATGGAAAGACCTTCTGGCCCGAAGCTGGCTCTTGGTAGCATTCATGCAGATGGACTGGAATTGCCATCAATCTATAAGGGAACCTGCCATGTGGCAAGTGACATAGAGATCACTTACAGGATCGCAAAGCATACAGAGCGGAAGTGGTCCAAGTCCCTCCATCACCTAGAGTCACAAATGTCTATTTTTACTCGTTCCCACACTTTTCTGCTGCAGAGTCCTTTTTTCCCTTAACCTCAGGCATGGGTGTTTGTTACACTCGTCTATGGGAAAGGGTTCTCAGTGACTACTCCTCTCAAAATTGATTGTTGTAGTATGAATGTTGATTGAAAAGAAAATCCCCCTTTTTGTAGAAAAGTGGCGCTACTTTTTGTAGCCTAAAATGGCATATACAGGGAACAAGGAAAATGAGTCACCTTTTTTGTGTACCATTTGTCTGTTTAATTTTTTCTCCCTGTGCACACAGTCAACTATTTAGAAAAGATAAGACATTCTAAAAAAAGTATTTAGTGTAAGGCCTGCATTTTAGTCTGCGTTCTGTATTCTATTTTTATAAGAGATTAAGAGTATTACAGATATTCATGGCTGCAGTCACTGAAGGGAAATGGAAATGTCTCCCCTCCATTCCAAACAACCCTTGACACTTGGTCAGGAAATCAGTGATGTGGAAACGTGGACGAAAATGTTCTCTTGCTCGAGACTACAATGAGTCCTTCAAATGGAGAACAAGGGAACCTGCCCATATGGCAGGACCCTCTGGAACGGACCTGACGTGGCACCGGTTCCAGTGCCACTTCTTTTAACTGGAGGACAACTAAAAACCGAGCATATATGTGCATCAGGGCAGTACACAAAAGCGCCACTTCAGAGTGCATTTAATGGAACATTGCAACAGCCCCTGCTCCAGTGCTCCTCATGCAGAATCACCTCCATTCCAGTAATTAGAAGGATGCAAGTCCCCCCCCCCCCCGAGTGGTGCTGATTTAGCCGCATAAGATCTGGTGCCACCGGACTGGTTCAGTGAGGGCAAATGCTGCCGGTGGCCCAAAGTGGCCACAGTCCATCCCCCTCCTCTTCCCCTAACCCTCCTTGACCCCCACCCCCCAACACACACACACACACACACACACACACCCATTGCTACCCTCACCCTCCCCAGTCGCCACAACTTCATTTAGAGAGGACACCAGATTGCAGAGGCCTTTACCCCCTACTGACATTAAACCCACCCCTTCTGCCCCCCCCCCCCCCCCCACCCCCCTACACACACCACCCATCCTGTCCACTCCTGCCCCATTTCAGACCCACCGCATGGTAATTGATGAAAGAGGCCCCGGGAATGAAATGAGCTGGAAGGACATCAAGCGGCTCCCCCTGCCTTGGGGGAGTGCGGCTGGGGCCACGGTGGCCCCGCGCCTCGCAGGGTCCCGTCTCCAGGGTCATAAAGGGGAGCTTAATGAAGCGTGGGGAGGGAATTACACTAACGCTAACAGGCAGATGTCCTGCATTGTGCCTGGCCACAATAAACAATATGGCCGCCTCTCCAGTATTAGCATAAGAAAGAGTGTGTGTTGGGGGGGGGGGGGCTTCTCTCTCTTTCTCTCTCTCCCTTGCTGTCGCTCTCTCTTAAGGCTGTGTCTTGACTGCTTTTTCTAAAGTTTGGTTTGGATGGCGATACTGGAGGGAGTTGGTGGGGTGGGCAATGTTTTTTTTTCTTTTTCGCTTTCTTTGTGTTTCAGCCTCACACCCGCTTCCTCACCCTCTCTCTCTCTCTCTTGGTGGGGGTGGCATGATCAACAGGTGTGACTTGGATCCCTCTTCTGTTCTGGTTTGGGGGGGGGGGGTGGAGAGGGAAGCACTCCTCCCCAGCAGGATCCTTTCAGGTGGACACTCAAGTGTCAGTCAGCTGCATTCCTGCGTTGAATGGACGCCGTTTGGGCCTCCAGTCGGCCAGTGCCCGCAGGCTACCCGCAATAGCCCTTCAAAGTGCTCCCGGTCTCCCCACAGCAAGGGGTGTTAGATTACACCACACACCCACACACCCACACACACACACACGCACACACACACACACACACAGAAAACTCCCAGGGAGGACATACATTTAAATTGAGATGATCAGCGATATAATTACATTTATTGTGTTTCTTTTTCTTTTCTTTTAAATGGAGCACAGACATAAATCAAAAAAGAGATTTCATTAGAAAGCAGCTCGCTCACTGTGTGTCATCGTCACTTTAAAGGCCTCAGCAAATCTGCTCAGTCCAGCTGTCATGGGTTAGCTCATGGTTGACCAACAATAGGCCCCTGAGAGTGTTTGTGTTTGTCCCATAGTCACCTTCATGAGATAATGTGTGTGTGTGTGTGTCTGTGCGCGTGTGTGTGTGTTTTTCTTATTTCCCATGCTGTCAAAAGGAAACATGGTGAAATGGCTATTTAAAGCAAACTTAGAGGAACCCATGGGGTGGGGGTTGGTGGTGGGGGTTGTAAAAGGGAGGGGGGGTGATACCATTGTGTCAACCCCCCAAAATAACTGCCTCCTCTTCCACAGGTCCCTGGGTCTGTCAGGTCATGGCTTGGGGGACATTCAAAAAGGAGGCCTTGTTTATGCTTGCGACGCGCGGCCTAGGACCCCTCTCACTCACTCCCTCAATGACAGACTGACTGAGTCACTCACACACACACACACACACACACATACACACACACACACACACACACACACACACACATACACGTTTCCTAGGCCCTGATCCCTTTTCTCCACATTGTGAGGTGCTCACCCCCCCCCCCCCCCCCAACCCCCCCGACCACCGTTCAACCCCCCACTACCCTCACCCCCCTCACCAGCATGGCCAGGCCTGCGCCGTTTGCAAATGCTTTCTGCTTGAGTGTGCACTCCATTGTTTCAGCGTTTTTAATCACTCACCAGCTGGCCAGCCAGTGAATGGGAGCCGTGGGCCCGGAGCCATGTCACTTGTGAGGTCTTGGACGTGGACGTTTTGGGGGGTAAGGCTGCTGCGGCTGCCTGTAACCTGGCATAGGGGGTAAATTCGTGCAGCAACTGTGACCGCCCCCCGGCCCCAACAACCCCTCCCCGCCCCCCACCCGCAACTCTAATCAACACTTTTATCTTTTTTTTCTTTCTCTTTCGTTTCTGTCTTTTTTAGTTTTGTTTACTTTTTTCTTTCTGTCTCCCGCCATCTTGTCGGCCGCTTTTTGACTTCTCGCCTATCACTCAAGCTTGCCTCTTACAACTGCCACCATGGCCATCAGGTTCTCCTTATGTCGTTATGCAAGTTCCACAAGAGGAAATGGCCGTTGAACCTTTCAGCATATTTGGTTTTTTTCTTTCTTTCTTTCTTTCTCTCTCCCTTTCTTTATTCCCTTCTCTCTATCTCTTTCTCTGTCTCTCTTTCCCTTGAGTGTCTGTGGCATTAGGGTCTGCTCCCAGGCTATACCTCAGACCCGAACAAGTGGATCCACAATTAGCCGTGATCCCGAGACAGCTGCAGGGAAGCAGAGGCCCTCTGAAACTGGGCCTCACAGCAACAAGACTTTCCTGCCCTGCCGCAGCCGTGTCAGTTATCAACATCTGCCGCACTCCCGCTTTTAAAGGGACCACAGCCTCTTTTTTTAACTCACCCTCTCCTCGCTCCTAGAATCACTAGAGCGCTATCATGTCAGTTAGCTGCGGAAACAGACAAAACCAAAGGAATACAAAAAAAAATGGGGCTATTCTGGTTTGGCTGCTGTAGTTCAGGGATTTCCTAACCAGTCAATCTTGAAGGGTCATTTCATATGAATATTTGAGAGGCTCCACATCTGAATAAAGACTTATAGAGCATTCATTAGTATACAATGTCAGCCATTTTGTTTGCCACATAGATGTGACCACTACAGAAATCTTACGTCAGATTATATTTGCTGAGACCTCTATTTCACTGTATCAATCCTCTCTGCCTTATTCAATGTTTGTTTAAAAAGTCTCATCGGCATGACAAATTTCTTCAACTAAATACGCATGTAACAATAAGTACAAAAGCATTCGACAGACAGTACTTGTAGTTGTTTTTAAGTGGTAGCTCTTATTCATTTTTCCTGTTCTCTCTCTTTCTCAGGATATGATGTACCAGCTGCTTCAGGGTCTGGACTTCCTTCACTCCCACCGCGTTGTGCACCGAGACCTGAAGCCACAGAACATTCTGGTAACCAGCGGAGGTCAGATCAAGCTGGCCGACTTTGGCTTGGCGCGGATATACAGTTTTCAGATGGCACTTACCTCGGTGGTGAGTACCTCACTTCAGTATCACTTTCTCCCCTAACCCCACTGAATGAGTTAACTCTGCACACAAAAGGCTGCCAGAAGGTCCCCACAGAACTAAGTACAGAGATCTTTAAGTGATTCATCTCCATTTAAGTAAATGGAGGAGTCTGTTCAAGTGTATATTAGGTCCTGGCTCTCCATGGTGCTGTCCTCCAAAGCCATTCTGCTAGAATAGTGGGACTTCTAAGGAAGGGGATTCTAAATATAGCAAATGTCTCCTAAGCATTTTGCTCCCACATCCCAAAAGACAAAAGGGTTGTTCATCAGGGACAAAAGGCTTGCATGAGGCCCTTCCTCTGAAAACCTGATCTCTCTTTCTCTCTCTCTATCCTTCCCCCTCTCTCTCCACTCTTATCTCTATAGCTGTCTTTCTTTATCGCACTGTATTGTCTTTGATCTGTCAGCTTTCTGTCCTTTTCTTGTTTCTCAAAAATCTGTTTGCAGAGCTGTCATTCCATGGCAAAGTTGTCTACAGTAATATTCAAGGCTTCTCTCATTGTTGGCTTTTTGGGACACACAAGGCCGACAGGGAAATAATTGGTTAGTCCCCGGAGACTGGCGTGAAAAGCCACCAATCAGATGTGATAAGCGTGACACCGCCACCAATCAGACGGCAGCCAAAGAACCTGTGCATGTAATCTGTAAAGTGAGAATGACAGCGGTGGACTGGGGGCTCAGGATTCACAGGAGTGGCGAAGGGCTCAGGTGAAATCGATCATGAGATCGGGTCGGGCCGGTGAATTCCTGCGGCCCCGCTCTGTGAAGTCCAAGCCTCTCGCGGAGGGTTCTGATGTCAAGAGATAGGGTATGTCGTCGTCTGAAAGGACTTTGTGTGGTTTTTTTTCTCTTTCTCTTTCTTTCTTTCTCTTGCTCCTTTGTAGAGGACGACAGGGACAAGACCCTTCAGTTTGCTGTACCTTTGGGAGATTAGCAAGCATGTGGATCTCTTTGTGTGGAACTTGTGAGGAGCTAAAGTAATATCACCAACGATATGTCTCACCGCCAGCTGTTCGATATCAACTATTTGTCGGCAGATGTTTACAGAGAATACTATTAATTGGTACCTTAACGGTGAAGAAACGACAAATCCAGTGAAGGTTGAGAGTGGCTGTGAATCCATCGCTTCCACGTCTGCCTTGATGAGCTTGCTGGCAATTCCTTGTGTTATTTAGCGTAGCTATGTCAGTTATCGGACAGTGTCAAACATCGGCCATTCTGTTAAACAATCAAAGTGCTAAGTTTAACAATGGATTAAAAATCTATAACTTCAGTTTGATAATGGATTCACATGACAACGCGAACATTTGCCGATAACACACGCCGTCCGATAATTAACACCGTTACGATATGTGGTTTCAGTGGTTTTGTGCGCTCCGACTCCGAGCCGTTGTCTCACCTCCCTGGTGAGCTGCGCTGTGGCTGTGCTCATTCTGACTGGGGTTGCTCAAGCGCACTCATTTGGACGTTTACCTGGGAATCCACCAGACACACACCACACCTTTACTGTTCACAGTTTGTGGGTTCCATGTAGAAAGAATGACATAGTTTAGAGAGGGAGCGTGAGAGAGAGAAAGATACTAAGAGAGATCTGGTGAACTAAGGAGGGGAAAGTAGTGCACTTTGGGAAGGGGGTGGGGGGTAGGAGGAGGGTAAAAGAGATTGTATGTGTGAGAGAGAGGGGAATGTAGAGATGGAGACTGGAGGGAGAGAGGGAGAGTGTGTGTGTGTGTGTGTTGGGGGGGGGGGGGGGGGGGGGACGGAGATCCTGAGAGAGACAGATAGTAGCGTGTGAAGCAGAGCTCCAGCGCATAGGATCTCTGCCTCCCATGATTGATTTTCCTGCCCCTGGAATCCCCCTGTCACCTGCCCTCCCTCACAGCCAAACAAAACAGAGAAAAGAGAAAAAGTTCCTCTTTTTCCCAGCATTACTGTACACAAAAACAGAAACAATCAGGACGAGGTGAGATCTCGCAGTTTTAGCAAACCAGCAGAAAACATGCTGCGTAGTCATACCAAGCCAATAGCTTGATAGGGGAAGTGGGTACAGTTGAAGGCTGTGTGTGTGTGTGTGTGTGTGTGTGTGTGTGTGTGTGTGTGTGTGTGTGTGTGTGTGTGTGTGTGTATGTATGTGTGTATGACTGTGTGTGGTGGGTGGTGGTTGCCTGAGTCAGATCAAGCAACATACTGTCTGTCCTGAGAGATGTGGCCTGATTCAAATGAGGCTGGTCCGGGGTTGTGTCGAATTCATGACATGAGTTGGCTGAGGGAAAAAAATAGGCCCAGCTTATTTGCATAAGGAGCCCTGGTGGGGATTTTCTGTAACTGTGAAACGGCAGCGTTCTGTCATCTCTCTTTATGAGAAATGTGTAATCTATCTTTCTCTGGACCTTCTGTGAACCATGCGATTTTTCCTTCCATAAATGTGTCATGAGTGTCAAGGGTTTTCACTGTACTTTTCTAAGTAGGGCTTTATATTGCAAAGAGGACCACCAGCCGGCTAGAGAAAAAAAAAAATGTTTTCATGACATGTTGGAATTTCTTTTACAAAATGGGCATTGCTATTATTGGATTGTACCATTCTTCATAATCTCTTTTGGCCTGATGTTTGTTGGAGACTGACTCCTAGTCACCCCGCTCTACCCCCCAACAACAACCCTCAACAGCCCCAGCGACCCCCACAGCCCCCCCCCCCCCCGCCATCCAGTCACCATGACAAGAAAGAGAGGGAAACAGCAGAAAGGACGGCAGACCCAGACCACCCATCTGGCAGTACAGAGTTAGAGATTAGCATGACCATACAATTCTCCTGGGTCTACTGCATTGTTGCTCATTCAGACGGACTCCAGTCGCCCCCATGCGCGGTCCTTGTCCACGTCGTCTGATTGACAGCGCTAAGCTTCTGACTGCAGGAATGAACAAGGTGGCGGCGGCGGCGGCGGTGGTAGTGGTGGCAGACGGCTTGTTGGGGACGCTGTGGCTGAAGGGAAATGGCTTGAACCCAGGGGGGGGGGGGTTGCTCCCATGCACCGACTGCCACAACTCACGCAATGTTACGCAGATAGATTTGCACAACATGGCCAGATGGAGATAAGATTGGGATCTTTTCAGTTACACTTTTTCTAGAAATAATGATGGTGTTCATGTAACGTGCAGGAACAAACAGCCACTCTGTCTGGTCATGCCCTCAAAAAACAGTATGTGACAGAACTGTTGACGGTAAATGTTTTGCTTCCACCCAGTCTGCTCTACATTCATTTTCCCACCATGTTGACCTTTTCTGATGTTGTTCTAGCCTAATTGTTTGTACGCTACTTCTGTAAGCCAGTGACTGTATGTGGGGTCCATGTGGCTCCAGCTAGTTTTCGCTGAAAGAAGCATGGCTAAATGAACTGCTAATGAAGCTGGAGAAAAGCTTGAAGAAAGTACTTTAAGCACATCAGTCGATACACCACAACCTGACTTGAAGACTGTCTATGATTTGGAATGAACTGACATCTTTAAGCCACCTCTGACTTGTGGCTTGCAGTCTAGAGGTCGAGAAGCAATCTACCTGACCTGACAAGACCAGGCCTGATAAGAATTGTATGAGTCAAGTGTATTGACACATCGGCAGAACTGAAACATGCCGCATTCAGGCATGAAACCTTGGCACAGTGTCAGAGCTGCCGGGGTCAAATAGGGACCCAAAATGCCTCCGTCCATGACATTCATTGGCTGCAGGACAAAACCAGCAGGACTTGATACCAGAGAAACCAACCAAACCAAAAGAAAACAAATCTCTTTACTGTTCTGCGATTCTGGGATTCTTCAGATATGCGATGACATCTTTTTAAACTCCACTCCCTTAAATATAATGCATGATAACATTATCTGATATGAAAATGTAATAATTATTAATAATATTGACTGATGACATTTTTACTTATTTTATGAAGAAATCCTCCTCCCCTCTCCTGCCCACTGTGTGATTTTATGGACAAGCTAGTGTGTTCCCAGCCTTGGACCTTTAGACCTGGTACCTAATGAGACTACAACTTTCACACAGCCACCCCCTCCCCCCCCAAAAAACAAACCCAGACTTCTAAGGTAAGGGCAATGCTGTGTTGTTTAAATTGATTTTGGCTTCCTCCCCTGTGCCAATAGGAGTCATTGTAATAGGAGACGGACTGGATTGTCCCATGAAAGCGATTAAGAGCCTGACTCTGTAAGCATCATGTGCACCACATTGCACATGAAATTGGATTTGGGAACAGCAGGGAAATGCCACTAATAATTTATATCCAGCTGATTGTAATTGCATATTTTGGAGCGACCAGAAATAAAAAAAAAACATCCCGGAGAAGCTACTCGGAGAAGTTCTTGTTTAGTTTTTTTTTGTTTTACTCCTGGATAGTCTCAGAACCTGTTTTAGGCGCATTCCATCCCATGAGAGGCTAATGAAATGCTTGCCGTGTTCTGCAGCCCCATGCTGTTAGTTTGCAGGCCCTCAGTGTCTCCGGGCCTCAAGGCCTCAAAATGTTATCAGCCGATTCCTCCAAACCATATTTAGAGAGCACACACCAAAATAGAATCTGTCTGCTGCAAATTTTATTATCCAGGGAGGCAGGGAGGAGACTGAGCCTTCAAATCATACAGCTGTTTTGCGACAGGAGAAGGGACTTGGTTAAACTCTGCTGCGCAGACATCTTAAGGAATCGTCCAGCCCCACCACCAAAAAACCCACTTTTACAGAAAATATCTTTTTTTTTTTTGCTTTCCTCTTCCGTGCATACCACAAACTCCAAAACAACCACTGCTGTGGGAGTCCTTTGGGTCAGTCACTTCCTTCCCGTCCGCCGATGGAATAAATTCCTCATGTTGGCAACACCTACAGCCCACCGCCTGAGCTTAGCTCTCACCCCCATGACAGCCAACATCCTCATTCCTCCTGAGTCAGACCGTCCTGACAATCAGGTTTGAAAGCCAAACAATGAAGTCATAAAAACTTCTAATGGCGGCTATAGACATGTAGTTCCTCCGCATGTAGTTTTGCATTGCTTGCCTTCCAAGCCCAGAGACTGACTATTGAGAAGATGTTGTGAAGAGTGCGTGGGAGCTGTGTTTGATCCTGTGAGTGGATAGCATGTGGAATGTCTCACTGAAACACCACTGGTCACTTCAGGCCAGTGAAAGAAACCGAATGGAAGGTGAGACGTTGTGAGATGCTTAGCCTGACAGAGTTGTCTGGCTTCTGGATGCATATCAGGCTTTTTTTTTGGCATGTTTGGAATCCTCAGGACTCCATGCCACCCACGCACAGTACACCGGTGGCATAATTACCCAAGGTCACGTGTAGTGAATGCAAATAACACTGAAGCCAAACTGAAAACACACATCACAGTTCAAATTACATATTTCAACGTACAGGAGCACAATGTGAACACTGTGCAGTATAAGCGTAGTGTGTAGATTCCTGGAGGACTGGTCGTTTCCTATATTTTGGTTGGTGATGGGTTGGATAGCAAACAATCTGATAAAATGCACTTTGCCTCTCTCCTGAGGAGAGAGTAATCTAAATGAATAAATGTCAACGTAATGGCCCTTAAAGCACTGTATGGATGAAGTGGTGTGTAGAGGCTTTGAACATCCATCACTGACCACATCCAGGGTAAACAGATGTAGACAGACCAAATGTGGAAAAAGGTTTGTGTTTTTACAATGTGGGACATGCTACCGATACTGAGACCTAACCTAGACCTTTGATATAATGTCTATCTAACTGAATACGAAACATTTGTATTCTGCCTTCTGGCTCATAAACCTATACTTTGTCCTCTAGTCAATTCTACAGCACACCAATTAGGCTATAAAAGATACAGGCTACAGCTTTTGCTATACGAAAGACATGGTGAGCCATGACGTCACCTGGTAGGTTTGACCTTTTCTGCAAAGTTGTGTAAATTAGTTCACTGGCCAACATCTGCACAGTTTGATTGATGGCCGTCACAGTCTCTTTATGACCGCTTTCACTGCGCTCTTCTCAGCCACTGGAGGATAGCCAGTGTTGCATGGCCATGTTGCATTTGTATGATTGCTGCTTTTGACATGGCGCTATTAAACAGAGAAGAAACTATACTACAACGGCATAAGTAGCTCATGTGACGGGGCGGGTAAAAGCAGCTCATATGCCGGGCGCATCCATGTGTTCTTATTTCTGACAGTTAGAAACCAAATGACCTGTGGGACATTATGCCAATATGCGGGACAAAGGGTCAAAATCTGTGCAGTACAACGCAACACGGGACACCCTAATTCAAACACATTCTTGCCATAACCATCGTGTCACCACCTCCATCTCAGTGTCCATCTTCTGTGCTTGTTGTGTGACTCAGACGCAGTATTGAGTCCAGCAGATTTAGCAGGTCTGGTGTTGTCATCCCTTAACAGACAAAAGTCTGTGCAAGGAGTGCCGTGTGCCAACAGACGCTGCTTACTAACAACGGTTCCCTTTTGTCCATCTGTCCTCAGCCTGGTTGCAAAATGGCCACCACACTATGGCAGAAACAAGGTTCTAACATGGGAATGATTGCTAGGGACTTTACACGGTGATAAAATGTATACCTTCCCTGTTCTGTAAGTCACTGAAGTCTGCTAAGTAGATAAAAGTAAATGCAATAAGGGCCAGGAAGCTAATATTCTCAGCTAACAGACAGGGCTGTGTGTGAAGGGTTGGCTTGTACTCAACCCTGACTCAGCTAAATCTGAACTTTCCCTCTGTTCTTCGTTTGAGTGTGCATGCCAGTGATGGGTTATATCTTCTTCAGCGCCGCGGTTTCAGATCAATTTCGAAACGTGTAAGCGTGCACCTCATCGTATCATTACTATGCCTGAGCCAAACGAGATGACTCATTGTAAAACTACCAAGCCTCTTTCAGTTTTGGATGGTCTTGCTTGCGCTGTCATATCTGGCGTGAATGCAACCTCATAGCACGTCTTAGTGTTAGCGTTGGCCGGCAGACAAACTGAAATGGGCTGAAAGTCACAAAGAATCAGTCCGTGGACCACAGACAAAGCAGAGCTCAACGCTTTTCTGCAGTCAAATAACAAGTCCTTGGGTGGCGTGCCGAGTCAGGAGAGGAAGTTCTGTTTTCAACATATGTTTTTGGAGTGCTTGGTTTGGTTACCTAGTTACAGCAGCCCATGCTTCCACTGATGGTATAAGCTCCCAGAAGTTATCAGCACAGTGCAGGGACTGCTTGTGGCTTTATATGCACATGTTTGGCTTGATAATCCTTGCCTAAATGTGATATTTAAGAGAGTATTCACCTCAGCTTTTTGTGCTGGTCTGTCTTACCATAGAGGCTAATAGGAAGTGGATTTAAATAACTAAGCACTAATACATTTAAAACCATAGATATATATCTATGTTTAAAACCCTCTGGATGGCTTAATCACAGAATAATTATGATGAAACACATCAGTAATGGGAGGCATGGGGGGGGGCTTACTAATGGAAATATCGTGGGGGGGGGGGGTAACTGGAGGACCCGGAGTACACCTGGAATAACAGGTGATGCAATGTCTTTGTCCCAAGAAAAATAATGAAGGACCTCTGGTTCCCACATCACCTCTGATTTCCATACTTAAGCGAGGAATTCTCACCCCGCCTTCACCTTTCTCCCAGAAACATTACTAATGACTTCCATGCACAATTGAACATATACAGGCTACCTTCTGCTTCTCGCCAGACAGTAAACCTGTCTTGAACTGCTGATGAAAACACTAATCTGGCCCAGTGGTGACGCTCTGGTGCACTTTAACCCCATTGTTGCTGGATTAGATCAAAGTTTGCGCGGATGGCGCGATCAATAAGGTTTGATTATGATTAATGATTATGATCACCGCCTCCTCCGGGGAGAGCAGTCACGTGACTGCGGTGTTGACTTGTGGGAGTTCGGCTTGTAAACACGAATCGGCCGCCTTCGCTCGGCCAGACAATGTGCTCGCATTCTGGACGGACAAAAAGGCAGCAGCAACAGCAACGGCAGCCGCAACAGCAGCAGCAGCAGCAGCCGTGTGAGAAAAAAACGAAGAAGGGAGGAGAAAAAAAAACACATGGCACACAGGAGTGCACGTGCCGCTCACTCTGGGAATGTTTAGATATCTCCTCCAGTATTCCGACGAGAGAAAAAAAGAAGGGGAAAAAATGTGAGAGAGTGTGTGTGTGTGAGACAGAGAGAGAGAGAGAGAGAGAGAGAGAGAGAGAGAGAGAGAGATTCAGTGCTTTCTCAAACTCCACTGGTTAGACAAAAATGAGCCTAGGGAGGGAGAGAGGGAGGTGTGTGTCTGTGAGTGTGTGTGCGTGTGTTGCGAAGGCAAACACACACACACACATACACAAGCGGAGAGGAGCGCACACACACACACACAATGCTCTGCAACGTCCCGTCTGTCTTATTTGGTATTTCCTGTGTGACCCCTGCTGTCGGTCGTCCTTGGGGCAGTGTGCACCCCTGCTCTCGGCCGCTTGTCTGCGCTGATTGTTGACGGGGGGCTGGCTGTTGGCCAGCACAGGAGATTGGCTTGATTGAGGATGGCGGTGGTGTGTTTTGGCGAGGGGTCGGGGGGTGGTGGTGGTGGTAGTGTTTTTTTGGATGGTGGGGGGTGGCATCTGGATATTAAAGCCTTGCTTGTATCACTGACGAAAAAAAAACAAAAAAAAACAGAATAAAATTACAGCATATATCAGGAATTTTCCGACTAATGATATGCGGATGTGGCGGTGCTGGGGAAAAGAGCCTGACTGTGCTTTCTTTGTTTGAGCAGAGTGGGCCCCATGCAGCATTCCTGTAGGCCCTGCATACTTTGGCAGCAGTTGTGGAGTTTTTAAAAACTGTTTACAGTTTATGCGCAGGGCTCACTTGTGACTTCATATGTTTTTTTTTTCCTTCTCAAACTCCTTTCTTGGCAATGCTTGACAGTATTGTTGCTATTTAAACTGTTAAAAAGAAAGAAAAGAAGGTGGGAGAAAAAACACACGCACAAAACATAGAAGAGAAACGAATGACTCAGGAGCTTCAAATGAATGGTGTTTAGTGCCTGTTTGACTGCAGGGCTAAGAATGGCCCGAAACTCAAGACAAAATACCCGTACTGGAGGAACGATGTGTGACCCCTCTGGGCACTTTGGACATTCACTCTTTGCATTTGATGAGCATTCCTCTTCTACTGTCCTTTGTGTGTCTCCACTCCGCTTTCTAAATGGTGGCATTTAGATTTTGGTCTTAGCTCAGTATTTGCATTAAATATGTAAAATTGGATTCCAAACTTTATTTATCCCGAGGGAAATGTAGGAATTTCATCTCGTTCCTGTTCAGCAAAAAACTGCTGGTCCCTGTCAGAGACAATGACATGCAATGTTAGTGTTAATGTTAGACTTAGTGTTGACAGATGCTGCAGCATTGAATGCATTTACATGGATTCAAATCCAGCCTAGCTGCATCCTGGGCTTGACGGCCCAATCAGCCACACCAATGTCCTACTTTGTACCATCACAGCAACCTGACAGGGAGACTGTGCTGCAGAAGCCATGTTTGAAAAATAAAATCCATGTGCATCCTTATCTGCTGCACTCATCTGCAGGGGTGGACACAGTGCAAGGTTTAAGCCATCATCACAACATCATGTTATGAGCGGGGCTATTGTTAGCGTGGTGGGTCGACACACTGAAAAAAGCAGCATCCGTCCTCTTGGCCTTGGCGTCGAACTTGTCCCTTTAAAAATGAAAAAAAAGAAGACGAAGAAGAAGGAGAAGTGGTGTCTTGGGGCCAGGCCCCTGGAAGAATGCGGATGGAGGCTCTATATCGAAGGAGCCCTTTCATCCTTTGCTTCCTTTGAGAGAGAGGGAATGTAAACACGGGCCCCCAGCCAACCCTATCGCCACGGCTTACTGTTAATCACGTTGTGCCACTATTGTTTTAATTCCACACAAGGAATCAAAGGCAATGGGGGCAGTGTGTGTGTGTGTGTGTGTGTGTGTGTGTGGGGGGGGGGGGGGGGGGTGACACAGGAGTGAAGTCACACACTGGTACAGTAGAGTATAGTGCAGTCTGTGGAATGGTGGGCTCCGTCTGGGAGGGTTTTTTTTCTCTTGGTCTCTTAAGTCCAACAAGGAGGAGAGGATGTTGGGCTCGGGTCAGTCAATGCCCAGGGGCTGAGAGGGCCAGCTGGTTCGCTGGTCACCCTCCCTTCCCTTCCCTTCCCTTCCCCAGCTCACGAGGAGAGAGAGGCGAGAGGAGAGAGGAGAGAGAGGGATAGAGAAAGAGTGTGTGTGAGGGAGAGACAGAGTGAGAGAGAGAGAGAGAGAGAGGAGAGCGTTCTCACCAGAAAGGAATGCACAGAATGCTCTCCTTTAATCTGCAGTCAGGCTGGACCTCTTTATCTGACCCTTACATTACCATGCAGCTCCAACGCAGTGAGCTCTGCACAGCACAGCACAGCACAGCACAGCACAGCACAGCACAGCACAGCACAGCACGGCAACACACTTTACACTTACACTTTAAGCCTTATAGCACCAGACTTGAGAGAAAGACAGAGACACACACACACTCAAACAGGAAGGAGACAATCCATGTGTCATAAACCAGACATGCAATTTGCATCGAGTTTCATAGAGAAAATTGTGTGTGTTTTCAGGGTGTGAGACAGGGAGAGAGAGAGAGAGGGAGGGAGTATATGTCTAGCTGACAAAAAAAAAACAGTTAGCGCTGACAAGAAAGGCATGTATACATGTAATGTATAGAGGAAGGACAGAGTGAGAGACTGTGTTAGAGAGAGAGAGAGAGAGAGAGTCCATCTCAGGACTGCTCCTCAGTTCAGGCAGCTCAGCTCAGCTCAGCTCCTCAGGTCACTGACAGTGGCCTGTTTGTGTGCAGAAATGAAAATAAGGCAGCGGGGCCGAGCACAGAACAGGCGGGACAGCATGCAGGGGCTGAGGAGGGGAAAGTCCTCCAGCGGGCCCAGAGAAAGGGCCCTGTCATCGCACCCTGCTTCCCTCACCCAGCATGCAAATCAGGCATGCCCTGGGAGCAACATTAAACAGGATGAATTCAAAAATTTAAAAAAGAAGAGAGAAGAGGCTCAAAGGCACAGAGATGGACACACACACACACACACACACACACACACACACACACACACACACACACACACACACAGGGCAGTGCCGTCACCTTATCTAAATCATATCACCACCATCACCACTTTCACCACCACCACCCCTCCCAGAGCGTTCCACCATGGTAGTTAGAACCATCGAGGCTCGTCACATTCTGCAGAATCTTTGGTGGGTGCCTGTTGCTAGCGTGTCGCTAAACGTCTCTGTGGTGTAGCCTTCTAATAATTCTACTCGTCTCTGTTGAGAGCGGATATACCTCTGAATTATCACTTAGCAGTGGTGTGTGGTTCTTCCTAGAATTCAGCTACCCCAGTTCTCTCTCTCTTTCTCTTTCTCTCTCTATCTTTCTCTCTCTCTCTTTGAGGGTGATGTATGTGCATGTGACTGTGTGCATCTGTCTGTGTGTTTGGTGTGTTGTGCAAGACAAACAGATAAGATTATTCTGGTACAGCTTTTTTTTTAACAGTTTGTCTTCAGCTGCGAATGCACTGTCAGTGTTTGCCTTCTTGGCTGTTGCACAGATACTGTCCCAACAAGTGATAAGCTTGAACTTTATTTGTTTGTGCAAAAAGGTGTCAAATGTGGCTCAAGAGATGAATGAAGTCAGATGTTGAATGGTGCTATTTAAGCCTTGTGTGTTCATTTTTAGAATGGGTCATATGTGCATTCGGTCACGTGACAGGACAGACTTAAAGCTCTACGTCCTTTTAAGTGCATGTACTTCCTCTCCGTTTCTGCTAAACCAGGAAGACCTCAGTAAGAAAGTGTCAGCTTCGCACAAGATCTGCTCTAAATATAACTCTGAACATTTTACATCAGAAAAACGTGAGCAGTCCCTCCCATTTCTCTCTAACACAGACACATACGCATTCACGTGCGAATACACACACACAAACATACACACACACACACACACACACACACACATACACACACACATGCACACACACATAACCAATCTGACAAGATCGCTTTGGTCTCTTAGATGTAGATTTCCAGTGAAGCCATTGTAGATAATATTAGATTGTTAGGCAAACTGAAGATGTCAGAGATCAGCATTTCTTTTCACATCCATTCCTTGGTCAAACAGCGGGTTTCATCACCACTTTATTAGTAGTGGTCACTGTCAGACACTAGACCTGAGTCCTATGAGTGAATTGAGTGAACTGTCACTGTAAAAACTCCTCAAGGCGGCCATCTTGTATTTCCCTCTTTTCTACTGTACCTTACCTCCTAGTGCTGTTTGTGTGTCTGAGCAGTCAAGCTCTTTTCTCACAGCTCCTCAGAATACACATTTTATCCTCTTGCTCTTGCTTACAAACACTGGCCCCGCCACTTATCCCCCCCCCCCCCCCCCTCCGCCCCCGATAAGCTTGAGCTCGACCAAGCACTCTCTCTCGCCGGCCCCTCGCCCAAGCCAAGAGCACTGTCGGAAAGCTGGAAGGCGAAGGGAAAGCACCTGGAAGGCGTCCACTTTCTCGAGCGGGGTCACTGAGTTTCGTCTGGAGGCTTTCCCTGCCGTAGCAGTTCACAATGCTGTCTCTCCTGTACACAAAAAGTCGTCTCCTGCAACCCCATGCCCCCCTCCTCCCCCACCCCCTTTTCCAGCTGTCTGTATAAGGCATTTTCACTGCGCCTCTTGCCACCCGCTTCAAGCTGCCTACCCACTGCCCCACCGGCTGAGGGGTTTGTGTATTGATTGCGGATAGGTGAGGAGGGGGGTAGATGCCGAGAGGCCTTTGTGCCCGGGGGCGACTGGGAGCGGCTTATAAACTGGCAGCCTTGGGTGTTAATCCAGTAGAAACCCGTGAATATGTGTTTTTTTTTATTATTTTATTATTTATTTTCTTCAAAAATGGGCACTCGCTCATAAGCACCATGGGAGAGATCCCCAGTGGCTTGCTATGGAAATTTCGTGTGATCTCGGCATACCAAAATGGGAGCTCGGCGACCTGCGCTGCCAGATATGATTTCATACCTTACGTAAGCCTAACTCAGCAGCACGGGGACTTTTCATTTGATTTGATTTTTCTTTTTTTTCTTCTTCTCTTTTTTTTTGTGCCTTTTGTGTCTCTGGCTCAAGGAGATGCCGCCAAAAAAACACAGGCTTTGCTCTGCTTAGTCACCCGTGAGCATCTCTCAAGTGTGCAGAAAACCAAACAAAGTGAAACAGAGCTGAAGACAGTTAAACAAATGCCAAATAGGATACTCATGACAAGTGATTCCAGTGCTGTGATGCCAAGTGACTGTCTTTCTCTCTGTCTGTGCTTTGCGCACAAAGTCGCTTATTATTGCAGTGAACTTTGATTTTCCTGTAGAAACTACCAACATAGGTGCCTGACGGTCCTTTTGTTTGGTTCCATGTAAGAGCAATGATTGCAAGGTTTCCTAGAACTAGTCTCTTACATCCTACTTGTCTCTGTGTGTGTGTGTGTGTGTGTGTGTGTGTGTGTGTGTGTTTTGCTTTACAGGTTGTCACCCTGTGGTATCGAGCCCCTGAGGTGTTGTTGCAGTCCAGCTACGCCACGCCAGTAGACTTGTGGAGTGTTGGCTGCATCTTTGCAGAGATGTTCAGAAGGAGGTGAGACTTGCAACACCAACCCAACACAGTCCTCAGCTCGCAATAGTGCATGTACACTGATTCTCCACACACAGGCCTCAGAGCTTTTTTAGTTTATGTCAGCATAATCATCACATGCGATAAACAGTTATGTAGACTCACAGTGAGTCAGTTCCTGCAGTCTAACAAACTTCACAGAGATATTTCCAACAGAAAGACATTAAGCTTCCTCTCAGTTCAGAGTGATTGAATGGCCTCTGCCGTCACAATCCAGTTCTACAGGCATTGCCACTGCTTTACTTGGAAGTGTAATTTAAACTGGTTTAAGTGTCCTTGGCTCAGTGCGTTGGTTGGGTACACACACTGAGACTTGCGAATAACCTGGAAAATGGCAACAGAGGTCTTTCAATAGAAAGGTGTGTTGGTTCGTGTTGGTATGGAGGCCAAGGAGGAATGCACAGACAAGACTAATGCCCACACTGACTTCTGAGAAATTTGGTCGTCAGGCTGTCATCTGTTCCAACTCATCAACTTTCTTTGTATGAAAGTTAAATAAAAGAAATGGGACTGTCCCCTTGCATGCATAATCACCTACGGTGCTAAAGTAGGCCCGGGGAGTAATCAAACCAGCAAACTCATTAACCCCACTTTTGCTCATCCCCCAGACTCATGCCATCTTTAAGCATAGACTTTACTTTGCTGCAGATTCCTTGAGATCTCAACGTAGCGGTTAACGTAAGACAGAAAGGCAAGACAATACAAGCCAAGAAACACTTGTCCATAACGTAAAGCAATGTTAGTGTTTGGCAGTCAGGTTATTAAGCCGTTAATGCAATGTCTGGAGAGGAATGATAGACATGACAACGTGCGGTCTAACGACTCTCTCTCACTGCCAGCCTAAGGCTGTCACTGATATGGCACTACATAACAGCAGTCAGTTGAAATCATTTTCCCCCATCCCCCTGGCAGGAATGTAACCTTTTCCTTAAAGCAGCATATTTGTTATTTCTTAATTAAGACTGACTGAGTGACTAAGTGAATGAGAGAGATGGGAGAGAGGGAGGATGGGGTGGAGAGAAAGAGAGAGAGGGAGCGAGAGAAAGAGAAAGAGAGAGAGAGAGAGAGAGAGAGAGAGAGAAGGCTCAATGGGGCTATAGATAAGCAGCCATTCATGAGGTGGGCTTGATGCCAAGTCAGCGGGTTCACTGTGCAATTTGTGCTTCCTTCCCCTATCCACGCTTAATAGGACACACGTCCCCATTCTCTAACGGTGGCGGCGTCACAGGTGGGTTTCGGAAGAGTTGTGGGTGGGTTTTTACAGGCATGAGTGTGTGTGGGTGTGTGCCTTTTTTGCGTTGGCGAAGGCACGTGGCTTGAAAATGTGTGTGTGTGTGTGTGTGTGTGTGTGTGTGTGTGTGTGTGTGTGTGTGTGTATCTGTGTGTTGATTGTCCACTCCCCCTCTTTCCAGTATAAACAAATCGTTGGATAATTGTCCCCATTGTGCACAGACGGATGTGAGAGGCCCTGCTATCACCTCTTACAGGCAGAGGTGAAGAAAGAGAAAGAAAAAGTCATAGAGAGAAAGAGAGCAAGAGAAAGAAAATGGAATGGAGAGAGCATCAAATCTCTTCCTGTCCCTGTGACTCACATGTTCTGCAGTTGCTCACACAGGGGACTGACCTTTTTGACATGTCCCCAGCCCTCGCTCTCGCTCTCTCTCTCTCCTCTTCCCACCTGTCCCTTTGAACCTCATAAGAGCAGCGTCACAGGGCAGCCACCGTTGCCTGCCACGTGGAGTCCACGCGTAGACGGACGGGCCTCTGGCTTGGCGAGATATGGAAAACCCCGCCAGATGGAGTTGATCTTTCGGCAGCCACAATTGCTCGCAGTCAGTCAGGTGCTTATCACCCAATGATGGCCTGGTCTCGAGGTGTTCTTCTGGGGGGGATTTTTTCTTGTTTACTTAGCGTCGGACTCCTAATCTGATAAACATTTGATCAGAACTATATGCTACTGCACAGTCTCTGTCCGTGTATTTGATTGGATGGGAGCCATGACTCATGTAATCCACAGTGTTTGGCTTGCCTATAAGTAAGATAATGTTAATGGAGCATTTGCTTGAGGGAAAACATATAGCACAAGCTAAGACATGAGCATGGTATATGAATGCAGCTTATTTGCTGAATTGGTTGTAGACATCTCAAATATATGTTGTGTAGGAAGCCACAGTGTTCACACTTTGACAAATGTTAAACTGTCCTTTTCAGGAGTGCAGTATTCTTTTTTTTGTGTGTCAAACCAAACCAGAAAGTCTCAACTGTCATGCATAGTGGGCTGTCACTGGTTTGGCTAAAACAATGCTGATCTAGCAAAGCTAAACCATAACTTCAGGACACCTTCCTTAGCAGTTAGCTTTCCTCTAACAGCTCTGCGCTAATGCTAATGGTTATAGCCAAGTGGAAAAATTGATGGTCAATATATTTTTCTTAGATGCGATGACTGTACTAGGCAGCATATGTTTGTCCACATATGGCTGCGATCTGGCAGGATAGCTGTGTTCACTGACAATGGGCAGGTAGGGAGTTCCACATTCACATGAGCACCAGCACCCCTCCAGCACCAGAGTTGCCAACTTTCAAGGCTAACATGGTGTGAGAATCAGTGAAATTGACAAAGATTGACCAAAACAGGTGTATTTTCTTTGCGTGAAATGCATTGAAGTCAATGGATTGTCTTCTTTTTTTAAGCTGGCGTGAGACAGGACATAAAGGCATTTTTCTCACGCCAAGAGCGTGAGAGTTGGCAACCCTGCAGCACTGACAACTGAAAACGTGGGCCCAACACGTTTCACCAACTAACAGCCACACTCTTATATCAACTTAAATAAGGTAGGGTTCATACTTACACTTTCTCCCTTTGAAAGTGAACATATAAAGATGACTTGTTTCAATCAGAATGGCTACTGCCATATTTTGGCAGGGCAGCTGGACTTCAGTTCAGCTGAGGTACATCTGGAATGTAATTAGAGGAGAAATGTAGTTTATGTTGGCCTTAATTGGGTTCGTACCCTCTCCATCGTTCAGCATCCAAATTCAGCTAAAAGAATTAAGCCAAACCCACTACCTGGGCTAGGCTATTATCCTGCCCTGGCACACCTACACTTTTACATCCTTCAGTGTATCAAACCCCTCAATCAGTCTGTCCACTTTGTTGTATGGTTTGGTGGATTGATAGCTTGCCATTTCATAGCTAGAAAATTGCATGTGAAAATAGTCACTGACTTGATTATATTTAAAAGATGTAGCTCACTATAAACTAAATTATTGTGCTAATTTAGGCTAAATAATGAGGGTGAGGTTTGGATTTAGGCCACATTTCAACAGTGTGGTTAATCTACATGAATAAAAGTACACGTGCAACAGCAGTACTATTCTGTTTGCCCATGATAGGAAAAAAGGCAGTTTCTAACCTCTTTGACCTGCCACAGGATCCAGTCATGTGGTATGCTTTGAACCACAGTCGTTTACTGGTTAATGACTCCTAAACATGTTTGACAACTATGAGAAAAGTTACTGAGGAGCGTACAGTAGGAGCTGTTGTTTGGAGCACAAAGGCCATTTGAGGTAATTGTTAGAAATACATGCCCCCATTTATAGTTCATCATATCTTTGAGTGGACATTGATCATAAGAATTAGCATGTGGTCATTTTTCGTATTACCAGAGACGTTAAGAGTCCCAATGGCTGTTATTAGCATGACTGAAATGACAATGACCCTGTCTCCACTAATTAGGGTGACCAGACCAAAGGTGGAACAAGTATAGCACACCAGTTTGGCCACAAAAGGAACAGACTACAGCTTTAGTTATATGAAAGATATGATGAGCACAGTGCTGTTTGTCATTCCAAAGACACTCAAATGTGGCAACTTAACATATCTTTTTTGATAGATATCCAACAGGCATTGGCCATTGCAGGCCATCAAAGGCAACGATGATGTCTCTCCGTCACATCCTCTTGTTGACTGCCTTAACGGCTCTCTTTGCCGGCCATTGGATGAAAGCCAGGCTTTTAGAAAAGCTTGGCTATGTTGCACTTGTATAAGCCAGATTGCTGCCTATGATGTAGCACTATTAAATAGAGTAGAAACCATGGCAATAAGCATAAGCAGCTCATGTGCCAGGCAGGTAAAAAAATGCATCCAGTGTGGGATGTGGGTCAAAATGCTGTGCACCTGGTCACCCTACAACTAACTTTTCTGTGGTGATAGGACAACTGTTATAGACAAGTCCTCGTATCAATTATCGCCAAAAGGGGGTCCACATTCTTCTGATATTACTGCTTGTGAGAAAGAACAAGCAGTTATCCATTGAAAGTTTAACACAATGGTGGTCATAGGTTTGGTTTAGTTTAGTTTAACAGCTTCAATTGTGAGGAACCAGCTACAACAGGCATTAGTCTCAGTTGAGAGGAGATGCCTCGTACAAGATTTAGCTATCAACTAAATTCCCTCTGCTACGTGAACACTATACAAGGAAAAGTAAACGTTTTATGACATAACTATTTTATCCAGTGAAACAAAGGGGGAGGGGGCCGTCGGTAGTAAACTATTTATATCCATCTCCTCTGAGTTTGAGACCTGCTACCGCAACCAGACTCAGGGGTACAACAAATGCACTCTCTGGGCACGCCTGCGTAGGTGTGTGTGTGTGCTTGCAGCCTCCGTCTCAGAGTCAGGTGTGCAGTTAATGTGAGGTGAGGTGACTGCACCAGTGAGTCTGGCACTCAACACACCACAACGCACTCTGCGGAGCAGCAGAACTAGCAGCCCAAGTCGCTGTGGAACCTGGCCATGATCCAAGACCACCTGGAGGCACAGGCGAGGTGCTTTTGATCGTTCGCAAACCGAGTTCCTCTTTCTTTCTCTCCTTATTTCCTTCTCGAGCTTTATCTTGCTCACTCTGCCTGTTTCCACCTCTTTCTTCCCCTTTACACTCCATCTCACTCCCACAGGTGATTCACAGGGCTTTTTTTTGTATAAAAGGCCACCTGTTACAGATTAAAGGACACATGGGATCAGTGCTTCCACCCTGGCATTTGAGAAACACTCAGCCTGCTGTCACAGAAACCTTAATGGATGCTTACGTTTCACACGAGCGCTACAACATATGCGTCCTTCGGCATCAGGAGCCAGCAGCTTCACATTTTTGTGTGTGTGTGTGTGTGTGTGTGTGTCTGTGTGCGCAAGCTTTGCCTCATATCCCAGCCACATCCTTTTGAAAAAAGCACATGTTAGTAGATCAAGGACGTTCTCAGGTCTTCCCTGGGAGGTTCTGCGATGCTGAGCTGCGGGTGTTTGGAGTAGATTTTATGTGTGAGTACACTGCACTCTGTCTAATCAGTCTCATTACATGAATGCAACATGTTGGCCTATAGTCTGACTTACAGTATGGACATTGTGCACGTGTGGGTGCATGACACGCTATCCACTCTAGTCTTTCTCTATTATTGATACAGACACAAATCTGAGTAGCGGGTTACATAACAAAGCCATTCATATTCAGGTGAATGATTTGACTACAAGAGTTCCGCCAGATGCCGAGAGGCTTTGGGAAAAAACCTTGATAAAATTCCTCAGCCAAAAAAAAAGATAAGGGAGGACTGGGAGAAGTTTCTAAGAGACTATAAGTACTGAAATGCAGACATCTTGCATTAATGTAACGAAGAAGACTCAACCAGATATTCACAGAGATAAACATTGCTGGAACCAACCACACAAATGCTATCCTGTCACCATCAAAATATGTGTGTGCATGCTCTCACAGTTTAGCGTTCACAAACAGAAACACACTTACACAGACACGCCTGACAAAAACACACACACTTAAGTCACAAACACACATTCACACTCACACTCAAACATATCGTCATTTTCACTCGCACATACCAACACTCACAGGCACACACACACATACACACACACACTCCCGAGCCAGCATCCACATGCAAATACAAACACACACATTCCAGAGGTTGTCCCTGTGGAATGTGGACAGAGAGGCTGGCATCAGAAGAGTGTGACTCAGCTGTGTGGCAAAGTCCATTCACTGTGCCCACACACAGTCTCAGAAAGGACTACACAGTCTCAGAAAGGGCTACACAGTTCTGGGCCTCTCTCTCTCTCTCTGTCTCATTCTACTTCTCTCTTGGCTTCTCTCTAAATCTCTCTGTCTCTCTCTTTCTTAGCTTCTCTCTGGCTTCTCTCTCTTGATCTCTCTTTCTCTCTTATTTCACCTTGTTTGTCCCTCTCTCCCTCTCCCTGCCTCTCTCCAGGTCTCTCGCTCCCTCTCCCTGCCTCTCTCTAGGTCTCCTTTGGCATAATGTGAGCCTTGAGTGTGCCCCTTCTAATTCATTCGCATTGACAAATCACCCCGGGTGAGAGCGATGCCCCAAGAATTTCAGACATACTTGTTTTGGCATGACAGTTTATTGATCCTCCCTAGAACCCCTCCTTGCCTTCGACTTCAGGAACTGATTTGGTCCAGATCTTCACATCTCTAATTGCATAAAGAAACACACGGCTCTGTTTTGCCTTCTAAAAAAAAAAGTCCTCCAGGAAAAAAAAGAGAGAGGGGGGGGGGGGGGGGTCATTTGATCTGCTGTGCTTATTATCAGAGGTAGGTGGTTGGTGAGGCCGGAAAAAGCCTAGAGAGAGAAATGCCCTGGGCTTAAGTCGTGTCGTGATTTAAAAGACATTTCTGTCCAGACCGGTATCTGGGGGCTTAAGACAGTCAGGGCCCTCTGACAGTGTAATTGCCCTCACGTCTAATGCGTATGTGAGAGAGGTGAGTCAACTGGCTCCCTCGGTTGCTTGCTAAAAAGCTAATCTTCAAAGTGTGGAGGGAGTGCAGAGGGAGGTGTTGGAGCTTGGCATTCTGGGAGATTGTCACGGGGCGAAGGAGGCTGCGGAACCAGAGCGCATGGCCCCTCTTTACATGGCCTTTTGTTTGAGTACAGTGACGCACAGTTGTTGAGCACAGAGAGAGAGAGAGAGAGAGAGAGAGAGAGGGTGGGGAGCGGGAGAGGGAGAGAAAGCATGGAGGTCTGTCTGGCAGAAATGTATTCTCCTATGCCCTGCAGAAGGTGGACCTCTAGTGGTGAAATAAAATTGTTTCACAATTGTTTTTTATTTTTTTATTTTACTCATGTAGTAGGTTTTCTCATAAATACAACTGCATGAGAACAACTGCACAATGGTAATCAACATTGTTTCAACGTGTTGCTCTGCTCGGAAAACCCACATGCCGAGTGATCTGACATGCCGCGTGCGTCACATGAAGGTTACTGTCCAGATGTCATTTCCAGGTGTTTTGGGGAGTGGACTGACCAATGAGATGGCTCGGTTTGCGCTGCGACAGGAAGTGGAATGCGCTCATGCTCCTCTCGTTCTCACAGCTCAGGCAGTCAACCCCTCTCCCCTCTTGCCTCCTCCTCCTCCTCCTCCTCCTCCATCCCTCCTCCTCTTCCTCCCATCCCATCCCTCACATGTTACAGTGCTCTCCCACACAGGGAAGCGGAGAGCTGAAGCAGACGCCAGGGATAAATAGCTTTTCTTCTCCCTTTTTTTTTCCTGTCTTCTTTCCCTTCTTCTTCTTCTTCTTCTACTGCGTCTCCTCTCTGGGTGTTTTTTTTCCCTCTCTTTCTCCTTCTCTGCCACTGGTGGTTTGGGTTCTGAGAGCAGGGCCTTGTGTTGCCGTTGCTCGCTGATGTCTGCTGGAATTTGTGCGCGTGCCAAAGGGGAAGCTTGCCCGCCCACGGCTGTCCCGAGGCGTCCCAAAGCCACAGGAACCAGCAGCAGCCCCGGTGCCCCCGCAGGCCTCCCCCTCTCCCTCCCCCTCTCCCTCCCTCTCCCTCCCCGCTACTCCTCTCCTCTCCTCCGCCCCCTCACACACCCCCCACAGGACTTCCAGCATGTGTGGCTGTCTCGCATGTGCTGAAAAAGCTCTCAGTTCTCTTCTGGCCCCGCCAGGAAATTCAGGCCCGTTTTTTCCCCCACTCCGTCTTTCTTCACCCCCCCCCCCCCCCCCCCCCCCTTTTTTTACAGTAGGGCTTGCTGGATAGATCATTACGTCAGTGGCTGTGAGTGTGCACTCCCACCCACTGCCACCACCACTGGGGCCCCAGTGTGAAGGGAAAAAAGGGGGAATTTAATTTCTCTGCCATAGAGATCCAGCACCAGAAGCGCTTGTTTCCTTCCATTGTTTTAAACGACAAACAGAAATAAAGAGGGGAAGATTGCCACTGAGAGACGCATTCATCAGGTCACAGTATTCATCAAGAACTCGAGCGACAATAACAGAGATGCACAGATACGGACCAACAGTGATAATGAGAGGCAGACAGACAGACAGAAATCACAGGCAGGCAGATAGACAGAGAAAATACCAGCAGACAAGTTGACTGTGAAACAAAAAGATGATTTTATTGATGCAACACAGATGCAGGGTGTGACCCTACATATTTTAGTTTCAACATCTTGAATTTACATCGGGGAGGAGGCCATTATCTGTACAAGATCATTTTCAAGAGAATTATGACATCAAACTCTCACTTTTTAATGATATCTCCTCATGATGCACTTCTTGTTTCATGACTCAATGTTATGTCCTCCTCTTTTTCAGACCTCTTTTTCAAGGGAAATCGGATGTTGACCAGTTAGGCAAAATATTTGAGTGAGTACTGCGCTCCTTACCAACTAAAAGATTGTTCACATATTTATTGGCTATTCCTCAGTGAACTATGACAACCTTAAGGAAGATACATTGTATGAAATTGGAGATAAAATGGTTGCCACTAGTGATTCTGGTGATGTTTGTGACTTTGTAGTGTGGTAGGGGTGCCATCTCTGGAAGACTGGCCACAGAACGTGGGGTTGCCTCAAACTGCCTTTGCCCCTCGCCCTCCCAAACCAATTGAGGACCTGGTTCCTGATATGGATGAGCTAGGGAGGTCCCTTTTACTTGTAAGTCATAACTCTCCTCTATTCTGTCCTCCACCTCTATCTCCTTTTATATTTACCTCATTTTTAAAACTGTAGATTCTTGTGCATTGCATATATATTAATTGGCATTTCTATCATGTTGTCTTTGCTACTTATACATGTTATGCTGTACTTACATATTTGTTTGAGTTTGGATAGTTGGAAAAATATCCTAACATTAGCATGCTCTTATCTCTCTCTCTCTCTCTCTCTCTCTCTCTCTCTCTCTCTCTCTCTCTCTGCACAGCAATTCCTTTCGTTCAATCCCTCCAGAAGGATATCGGCCTATGCTGCTTTGTCCCATCCCTACTTTCTGGATCTGGACAGCCCCAGTAAGAATCTGTACAACCAGCCCTTCACCAGCAACAAACGCTCCCTGGAGGAGAGAACTACAGAGGCCTTCAGTCGCTGTGGAGTCAGCGACCGGGGCTCCGACTCCAAAACCCCCCAGAACTAGTTTGTCACAGCCATGTTGAGGATGCTGCTTTTTTTTTTTTTTTTTTAGAGAATGATTTTTATTTTGTTTTTGAAAAAGAAAAAAAAATGCAAAAACAAAAAAGAGAGATATGAACAATTGGCTGGTCTGGTTTGTTCTGCTCGTTCAGTTAAAATTTTTTGAAAACCAGGCAGTGCCACCAGAGGAAATTCAAGGCACTGGAGTAAACGATAAGACTCCACAGGCGGTGCACTCTGTTTCCTGCTCACTCCCAAATGGTGGGGGGCCAAAGTGGGGAAGTCCCTGGTCGCTGCTTGGAAGGGGAGGTGGTGTTGTGGTTCTGAGTGTCTAACCGTATCTAATCCCTAAACAGGGAATCGTAGACTGAGCGAGATCTCGCTGCTCAAGATCATCATGTCTGCATCTCACTGCTAATATCTCACTTTGGGAAGGAGGGAGGGAGGGGGGGGGGTTCCCTAGATGAGGACCAGCAACCCCCCCACCCACCCTGCCCCAGAAGGATTCACTGCCAATGTCTTTCACTATGGTGCCACTGCCAAGATCTCACTCTCAGCAAGGTTTCACTGTCGCGTCCGTCACTGCCAATGTCTCACCTGGGTTAGGTCTCACTGCCAAACGACCACCACTGTTTCTCTAGGTTCATGTGTCCGGGTTTCACTACTTAGGATTGGCTCCAAGTCTGCCATCGCTGCCACCAACTGCCAAATTCTCCACGCTGCAGAAGCTCGTCCGTGTTCTATGTCTCCCTTAGGTTTTGCTTCCTCTGAGCTACCAGACCTCATCCTTCCCCACAGCAGAAAAACCGTTGAGCAGATTCTCACTTGGCCTTCACACATCTCCACACACACACACACACACACACACACACACACACACACACACACACACACACACACACACACACACACACACACAAAGACAAACTCACACATTTAAATAAAAAAAATTCCACTTCATCTGAATATAAACGGTTAAATGTTGTTGATCTGTCATCTTGTGGTTTTGAGGTTTTGAGGAAGCAGTGTAGAAGGGAAGCAGGAGAGGGAGTTGCTGCTGGATTCGTTTCAGGGGATATTTTTATCTACAGTTGATTAATGTTTGATCAATGGTTATACTTCCTCTTTTAGGTTCTGCATTTCACTGCTGCATTTTGGGGAGGAGAACAAAAAAAAATGTCAATGACTTCCAGAGTGAATGAAGAAAGTGAACTCACAACCTAAACAATAGTGAACTAACGGCCATCCTCTATGTTTCAGCCCAACATGAGGCATATAATTGTAGTGATTGTAATATTATTGCCCAGCTATTACTTTATGAACTTCAAGCTGTAGGGACAAACAAAATGAGTTTGCAGTCGTCGCTCTGTTGGCAAGGAAGCAGGCTAGAGGGCGTGGGTGAAGAAAGAGTCCACTATCAGTGTAAATGCATGTAGGGTTTAGAGTGAGTTTAGTTTGTAGTAGAGCCAAACGAACTGTAGAGGTAGATTGCAAGTTTAACACGGCATACTTGATATGTGGGTAAGAGAGTCTGGAACGAAATGAGGAGTGAAAAAGCTAGTTGGCGAGTGGGAAGTAGAAGGGAGGTCACAGGCGAGAAGCAAGCTCGTCTAAGATTGCCAATAGCAAGGTAGTCCTAATATAAGTTGAAAAAACGATATCCTTTTGATAACTTATCAATGGTCATTGCGCTGCCACCTCCATAAATAAACAGGCCCAGAATGACTGAGGACTGCTCGAGTCAGAAGACTAAGAAACATTGGAGGATGGATTCTTGTGAAAGTACAAGTATATGTATAAGTACAAACTGGCACAGTATGATGTACACAAACACATACAATGCACACACACAGATCCACGCATACATGTACACAATGTCACTAACTTCAAACAGATGTTAAGCACTGGTGCCTTACACACTCAGGATCTCTCTTAGAATCATTATTCAACACTTCATTCACTCAGGTCTCTGGTTGGTTGTAGATCAAATAGTTGTCAACCTATGTTTTCAGGTTTCATTCAGGCAGATCATAACTGTTCACTATCATATCATGCTAACTGGCGTTTCTGTGCAAACCTATGTCATTAAGCACCATGAAGTAGTTTAGAACATATTTATGTCCAAGCTGGGTTTATGTGACGTTGTGTTGTCAGTCATGCTATATACTCTTAAAGCATCTGTGGACAACATCTTTATTTAATTTTTTGTTTTATAGAGTTGATGGAAAATGCACCTATTTGTAGTTGGTGCTTCATCTTTAGTTGCTAGGTTACCTTTTACCCACGGGCCTCGGATGAGAAGAACCATGGGGAAAAAATTGATTTGATGATGCATTGTCTTCACTTGTGTGTGTGGTGTTTATGTAATGACTTTTGTCGTGGTACGCCCTACACAGTGCATGCTCAAATTAATTGTACATATAGCTAAATCCATTTTTCATCTTAGCAGGGCATTACTTGTTTTGAAATGCTCGCTCCATGGTGAATTTAATCAGCAGAGTACAACTGAATGACAAATAAAAAATATCTCCTCTGCACTCATTAGGTTTGATGTGAATACCTACAATTATTGTTGGGTATCTCTGATTGTTCGATGCTGAATATTGTAGGTCTCCTTTAGTTATGGAATGTATGTGTGTCTGTTCCTTCGATGGAACTTGAATGTTTGTGGCAGTGGGTGTGATCATGCTGAAAGACATAGCACCTTTTTTAAATGCCTTCGAATACATGTCAGTGTGCATCTTTTGCCCAATGACTCTGACAAAACAAAGAGATGCATGGACTTCGTTGGTTTAAGGCTGGCAAAATTCACTCCAATTATTCCAATCACCTATCCCTAATATTTGTGTGTAAATATAATGTATTTAATTTTTTACACAATTGTCTTAGCAGAAACTAGAAATATAGGCCCCATCATATCAGCAGTGATGTCCAGTGTTGTGCAGTGTATTACAATGCATTCTTTATAGTTAATAACTTTTTGAAAGTGCTATTTTTCTTTTTTTTTGTTCGTTTGACTTGTAAACTGCTGGTCTTTGGTACTTAAAATAGCCTCTTTTCATTTTATGATTATTTATTGAGTCTAGACATTTATGTTTGTTTGTGTTTTTTTCAGTTAGTTGTTTTTAATAATCCCTTCCAACACACCTCTCTTTTCTTCCAAACTTGTTGAATGACTCTGCCTTTCAATGATGGTGCTGTAATCCTTACTTCAGACTTGAAATGTGTTCAGTGGACTCAGACTTGTGATGGAACTCACTCGCTGCATTGTCCCTATCAGAAAGAAAGTGTGTCTTGTGTGTTTTTTTTAATCGTTTGACTATCGTGGGGTTCACTATTCTGTATTTTTCAATTTTCTGAGAAAATGCTTGTGGCTGTCTGGTTGGAAGCCACACATTTGTCTGTAATACCAGATTTTTTCGAACGTGCATAAAATGGCAAAACTGTTATGCACCGTCGGGGCCTATAGTTTCTAAGCATTTTACCTGCTCCACAGCTTGAATAAAGTACTGTGCCTCTGACAATGACAGAGCAATAGCCTAAGCTGTTATAAAATATATTACCTTCACGCTTCAATGACTTTGATTTATGTCATTAATATCTACTTATATGAAACGCATTCAAGCTCGATTCAAAACTGCATCCGCCAGTTGTTACCTGTTTTCAAGTAACCTCTGTCTAGTGGACGAGTTTTTGACTAGTTAATGTGCTTGACTTAAAGTCGCTTGAGAGGATGCAGAATGATGAATTGACAACACAGTCTTGTCCATCAGCGTCTTCACTGTTTGTCGTACAGATTTATAAGTATAAATATAATAGTAAATTCAAATCTCACTGGATAATCCAGCATATCTGTGCACAATAGTGTGTTTTACAGTATATTTTCTAATACTTTGCCTAAAACGTGTCTTGCAAAATTGTAGTTGCTGGGAAATTTGTATTTTGTAGAACTGTTTTTAACTTGTCATGATGTCTTATTGCTAGTTGTTTTATATTACTTATGTTATTGTTTAGTGTGGCTTCAAACATGCACATGAGTATCCAGACAGAGAGACAGTCAGGGTTTATGGTATTTTACGTCAGACAAGTGAGGCAGGTAATAAGGATGGAGAATTGAAATCCAGTTTAATGCAGAAAGTGACAATTTTTTTAAATAAGCATGATGACGTGTGAGGCATAATGTGCTGTAATTATAAGTGATGTGTATTATGTTTTTGTTATCATTGCATATTACGAAATATCATATTCTGTGAGGTGAAAAAGAAGATAAAGCTGCCAAAATTAGTGTCTTTTTGAGCTAATGTGAGAAAGTGTGATATGATATTTTGTTAAAATGTAGAGTAGGCTACCAAACTGAGTTGCTTGTGTTCAGATTGACTGGATTTTTTTTTTTTTTTTTGCTGCTCATATTTAGAGGTTAGTACGGAGCCCCCTAAGGGTCATGGTGGTGATTTAGTTTTTCAGAGATATTTTTGCATTCCCTGGCAATACTTTTGCATTCCCTAACAATATAGTTTTGTGTTCCCTCGCAATATTTTTGCATTATTTCGCAATAGTTTTGCATTCCCTCTCTAAAGCAAAACAATTGCGAGGGAATGCAGAATTATATCAGGAAAAAATGACATGACCCTTAGGGGGCTTAGAAAGTTAGGACACATCGATTTATTTTATTTTATTTTTAATTTTTTTTACGTGTAAGGCAACTTTTGCAAACAACTAGCCAGCAAAAAAAGTACTTTAGATCTGAAATGTTTCATAACCTATTGATTTTTGGCTTTCTTGTCATGTTTTAATGGGCACTAACTCATTCATTCAGTACTCTCTTCACAATGATTACTTAATTTATGAACAAAGAGGGCAGACCAATTATGTAATGGACTAGAATAATTATGAAATTATACATTTTTTTTTCTTTTTCTTTTGTTTTTATAACACAGGCTTCAAACCAGAGTGTTTTGGTTTCTGTCTCCATTAAGTTAAGTTTATGGCCCTACTGGGTAAGGCTTCCAGCCAATAACCAAATTACAAAATGAGAATGTCAAAAAAGAAAATTAGGTATTTTGGTATTTTTTTCCTCTTCGTGGGGATACCAACGGGAGGGCTGGGGTGTTTTTTGTTTTGTTTGTTTTTTTACATATTATTGTGGGTTTGCTGCTAATTCTGTTTTGCTCTGGCTTGATAAATTATGACCCGTCAAATGATTAAAATTTCTGATGAAAGAGCTGCTTGAGTTTTCGCTTACGTGTTGTATCTGTAACTGCTTTACATCATTTTTTTATTTTTGTAAAAATAATAAAAATAAAAACTGTGTGCAAATTTAATTTATTTGTGGTGTTGTAGGCTACATGTTTGCGCTCGTTTTTAAGAACAGCATAACCTGAAGGAAGGCAAATATCGGAAAATCATGTCAAATGTCACTCTGCAGTAATTTATGTATCCACTAGGAGGGAGAAGTCAATAAGTGTTCTCTTCAGCAGCGCAGTCTTTTTTACTCAGTGATCCGCTAGCTTGGAGGCTAACACAACACCTTGAGAAGACATGTAAACAAAGACCCTATACCGCTATTTACGTTTGCTTTTAGGGGGCAAAATGGGGAAAAGAGATAATAGAGTGGTGAGTTGTGTGTAAAATCCTACCGTTTAAATAGGATATATATCTTTGGATTCTCCCCATGCAATGCCTTATAGATAGATTTCAGAAACGTCTCATTTCCAAAAGTTAGCCTGCCTGCCTAGCAAGCTAGTTAGCTATCTGATTCATGTCGTTTAACAAGCCAGATAGTTGATCTTAAAGCGATGGTGATTTCTAAAAATGTCGGATAAGAATACATATTACGGTGTGGTTCTGAGACTTTCGCTTGCATTACAAAGCAATTGCATCTCCAATATCTAATTGGTTACTCCTAGCTAGCAAGCTAACACATTTTCGGTGGCCATCTAGCTAAACAACACTCGTTTGCTTGCATAGCTAATGCTAGCCTTTTTTATTGGTGCTAGCACAAAAGCAGCTACGTGGCTTTCAAGCTAGCCTGCTTCAACGCGGCCTGTTGTCTTTGAAACAGTTGTGACATTTCGTTGGTTTCCTATTAACGTTTGCCTAACCACTAATTAATGCATTCGAACACTTATATTCTATTAATTGATTCATTCAATACAATGTTCACGGCTGGCTAGCCGACATTAGCCAATGCTATCGCACATGTCAGAGTTCTGTGGCATGTATCACCAGTTTTAATTGCACGTCTGTCTTCGAACTTTCCATATTTTCAGTTTATCCTGGTTAACTGTGAATGTTTGTGTGCTCATTCAATTATAGGCATATTTAAACCCGATTGCGGCAGCCCGATCTAGGGGTCCCGCGACTAATGCTGGGCCTTCAATTCAAGATTACTTGAGTAGACCAAGGCCTACATGGTAAGCAGGGAGCTCCCCCAAGGCTAAGTAAAACTTAACGATTAAGACTTTAGAATTATAAGAATCTTTCGGGGTTTTTTTCTTGGTAAGGTTGACCCTGTATTGTAGTTACATTCTATTTACAAACAGTTTTTAAACAGTTAGATGTACTGTCAAGCAAGTAGCCTAGTATTTAGGCCTCATATTAAGTACTGATTTCCATCAAGAATTGTTTCTAAATCAAATCAGGGAAGAGGTGAAGGAGCAGCTGGAGAAGAAGAAGAAAGGCTCAAGGGCCCTGGCAGACTTTGAGGACAAGATGAATGAGGTACAGTAACTCACACGCACTATCTAGGATGAACATGTACTACACACATAACTGCCCCTGACAAGTAATGAAATGTAAAACTGATGTGACACCTGCCATGCATATCAAAATTATCATAATTAATTCTTAAACCTACTCAACAATTAAATGCAAGTTTGCCAGAAATGTATTTTATTGGGAATGTTTGTTTCTTTTATTCGTTGCATCATTTTGTATGCAACATTGTATTTTTAGAGATGGAAAAAAGAGCTAGAGAAGAACCGAGAGCGAGTACTAGGTGGAGGCGATAAAAAGGACAAGAAGGATAAAGACAAGAAAGAGGTAAGAGTTTCAGTGACCCAAAACATGTAGTAGCAGTAACTGTTTTTTGTGTGCTTATTTTGGAGTGGGCTAACCATCAACTGTCTGCCTTTGGTTTCCAGAAAAAGAAGAAAGACAAAAAGAAATCCAGTAGGGTGAGAAAAGCTGTCCATTTTGCCCACAATCACAAGCTACAGCAATACTAACAAATATATTTTTTCAAAATGAGTAGATATGTTTAAACAGTTGTTATCTTAAAGCTGTTTACATGTTCTCGTGCCAGTTGCCAGACATGGTGGCATTTCTTCGCATCTAACAAGCTTTGCCTGTCTTGTCCTTGGTCAAGCATTCTTCATCTTCCTCCTCCTCCTCATCGAGTTCTGATTCCTCCAGCAGCTCCTCCTCAGAGTCTGATGATGAGGTTTGTGACCAGTCTTGGCAACCAATTATGTTACTAAGCTACTAAACGTACTATTATACAACCTTTTATAGTTCTAAGCTATATTCTACCATTGGATAAACTATTAAATATACTACTATAAATATTCTGAGGTATATTGTCATCTTTGGAGTTTTTGTGGGGACGCAACTTCACCTTTCAGTGATTTATAATCTCAACATGCTGTCTTCATTCTTTTACAAAGAACGAGAAGAAGAACTCAAGAAAGAAGAGAAAGAAGAAACGTGCTGCAGCGAAAAAAGAATCGGATAATTCCTCCTCAGATACAGATTCGGACAGCAAGGTAAGGAAGTGATTGGTCAGTGGGCACAGCGTCATTTCTTGAGAATGTCCACTTCACTGTTTTATATGATATGCAGGTAACATGGCCCTCACTGTGTGCTCAAACAGTTTTGATTTGTCTGGTGCAGGACTCCACCAAGAAGAAAAAGAGGAAGCTTGCTGAGGTGGTTGAGCCTGAGGTGAAGATCGAGCCTGAGGTGAAGACTGAAATTGACGTCAACGCTGAGACTGAAGATGAAGAGATGGAAAATGTTATATCTGAAGAAAATGAGGTATACCTTCTCCGACAGGACGTGTTTTATCTCTCAGCTGTTCTGAGTTTCTGTATTTTGTGTTCCAGATCTACTAATGTTTTGCAATAACACAAAGCCTTTCTGGGTGTTACAGTGACCCTGTATTATAAGTAGAGCTGTGAAGGTCTTGGGCCTGTAATAACACACAAGAGGCCGTGACCAATATTTTGCGGTTTTGCTTTTTTTGCGTATGCATTTGTAGGTGCGTCCTTGTAAAAGTGCATCATTCTGGGAGACTGCATGGGAGAACTACTAAATGAGGTTTATGAAATGTGATCATAGATTGCATCATGTCAGAATTGAGCGCATCTTAAAATGGTCTTATTTTTGGCACAGTTATGGCTACAGTTTTTTTTTTTTACTCAGAGAAAACATCTATAGCAGCAAAGTCAAGTTGGAGTGTGTTCTTTACACACATTCATTTAATTTTGATGTCAGAGGGAAATCTTTGGCAAATTGTGCAGTGAACTGACTGGTCACCTGTCCAGTGAAAAAGAAATGAAAAGCCATGCGATTCCTGCAGCAGCAAAGTTATATATATATATATTTTTTTTTTCAGCATACTGTGGTAACTGTCTCAAGAAAAGTCACAACTGTAATTGTCTGCACTGTCTATAGTTGGATGAAATGAACCACTGAACAAATACGTTCTCAGCCTCATTCAAGTAAATTAAATCGTGATTGGGTTAATCTGCATGAGGTCTGCTGGTAAATACATTGCTAGATAAGCCACCCACAGGTGCTGCCTCGCTTAGTGAATCTGCCCCTGTGTGACTTCAATGATGGTCACAAAAACAATTGGAATCTCTTCTTCCAGGAAGGAGATAGGACTTTCGTTCTCTTAGGATGGAAGCCAAATAATGCTGAATTTGACGTAAGTAATTGGGTGTATTTGTCATTTTTGGCCCAACAGTAATTTAGTCCAAATACCTGTTTTGACCTTTTGATTAGCCTTGTGCCCCTAGCCTTAGGGAATACATTGGACTTCAGTGCACCCTCGCACAACTGTATACCAATATTCTGAACTGGGACGCAATATTTAGAATGAGATACAGCTCTTGGGGAAAAAAAAAAACTTTTTTTCCCCCCTCATTTTCTGGCCTCTAAAATCCACCATCTTCCTTGCAGCATTCAATGCAAAGGTTATTTACATCATCTTCTTTTGTACCCTGGTCTCTGAAATAATATCTAAACTAATAATCTAAAATAACCCAAAATGATTATGTTTTTATAACAGGGTGAGTATAGAAAGAAGACTGTGATCGTGGAGAGGAGGATGGAGGTGCGAAAGATGGTCGAAGAGAAGAAGCTGCCCGAGGAGCCGACGGCAGAGGAGGAGAAGAACGCAGAGGAGAAGAAGAGCTCAGAGGAGAGGGAGAAAGTCACAGTAAGCCCTCTAAACGCACTTCCGTACGCTTCTGCCTCTGACACATTTCCTGCCCATTCCCCTCCTTGGCGCACCCCATGATTAAATTAGTATTTGGTTATGATCACCCTATTCTTTAAAAGCCAACCCAGGTTAGTTTGGACTTAAAAATGTAATGTTGGGTGCTGAGATATTGTTGCATAAATATAGCATATATATATATTAGAGCTGTGAAAAATAACGCGTTAACGCGTTATGATTAAATTACAGGATTAATTTGTTAATTTTTTTAACGCATTTAACGCATGCGCAAAATGAGCTTCCAATATACGCACAATTCCGCCCAATCTTCATTAGTCGCCGCTGTAATGGGAAGTTCGTGTTTAAAAAAAAAACAAAGATGAAACATTCAATAAAACCAAAGTGATATGCACACTCTGCGGGAAAGTACCACCTCAACGCGATGCATGCGTTGGTCGGCGAGGGGAGTTAAAGTGGAATGCGCCAAAACACCCTCAACAACGTAGGCCCCTCATTAAGTCTGCCTGTGACAAGTTGACTAGCACAGTTGCCAAATGGATTGCAAAAAGCTGTAGACCGATTAATGTTGTTGAGGACGAGGGGTTCACCGAAGTTTTGCGAGTGGCAACGCATCAGCACGGCAAAGACGCACAATAATGACAAAAGTCCACGAGCTGTATGAAGCTGAAAAGAAAAAAAAGGAAAATGACTTGGCTGCTACGAAACATCAGGCGCTGACAGGGGATCACTGGACCTCTGTGAGTAACGATAACTACCTGGGTGTAACTGCACATCTAATCACCGACGAATGGAAGTTAAAGTCGTTTACACTAACGTGCATGAAAACAGAAGAGCGCCACTTTGCAGAGGCATGTGCACAACAGTTCCAAACTGTTCCAAGCAACTGGGCAATTGAAGACAAAACCACCACTATAGGGACAGACAGTGCATGTAATATGATAGCCGCGGCTAGACTACTGTAAAAGGGCATTTAGAGGCATTAGATTGTGTCATGGTGTGGTTAATGGTTGTTCGACAAAAAAGAGAAAAATGTTCAACCATCCTATAAGAACAATTGCTAAGAAGCCCAAATAATTTCTGTTTGATTTAAAAAGAAAATAATTTTTTTTTATTCAACCATACAATGGCTTAGAAGCCCAAATTCTGTTTAGGATGAAGATTATATTAATGTTCCATATGGAATAGCAAAGAGAACTGCTAAAGAACTGCTGAGTTGCAGCACCACTGTTTTTTGTTAAATGTATATATCCGTCTTTTGTCATAAATCTTTTTGTTCTCACAAAAATATACCGAGAAAATCGGTAATATGTGATTAATCATGATTAATCCACAGAAACCTGTGATTTAATTTGATTTAAAAATTTTAATCATTTCACAGCCCTAATATATATGCGCGCGCATATCACCCAAGATTACATTTTTAATTCCAAACTAACCTGGGTTACATTTACATTTTATTTTACATTATATATATATATATATATATATATAATTAGCTAGTTAAAAAAAATATATATATTTATGTGTGTTGGCAGTAGCTCTGTATTGTTGGAGAATGAAACACATGGTGTGACTGGCGATCATTCTGTCCTTGTAGGATAAATCAAAGAAGAAGAAAAAGAAGAAGCACAAGAAGCATGGCAAGAAGAAGAAGAAGAGGGAGAGGGCCTCTGGCTCCGGCTCAGACTGAAGCGTTTGCAAGACTGAGCCTGGGCTGCGGGAGGAATGCACATCATGACGAAATGGACGAACCCCAACAGGGAGCTTGAAGCAGCAGCAGTGGTGGTTGGGCGGACTTCGGGTTGGAAAGATATTTTTCTGGCGTACATGATGGACAACATGGCTTCCTGTCTGCTCAGGATTCTATGACGTGGGAGGACTTTTTGAAAGCGGGATCGGAGGGGTGGGGAAGGGGTGTTAGAGCGTTGGGCTACCAGCCCTTGCAGGGATCGCTTGTGTTTGTTTTGGTTTTGTTTGTTTTTTATTTAGCAATCCAAATAAAAGTCAATTATGCCGTTGGTTGAGTGTGACCCCCCCTCAGAACTTCACAACTCCACTTATTATTTGTTCTCATCTGCTGCTTGTCCTTTGTGTTCATGAGGTATTGCTGGAACTGGGGAAGACAACTTGCAGCAGGACTGTAACTTTTTATATAGATCAACCTTTTTTCCAAATTCATATGAACTTTCTATGTACAGATGATATTGGATCTGGTGATGGAACAACCCACAGTAGTAAAGAGTAAAATTCTGTTGCTGTGTTACTTTTGAAGTTTTGAATGACACTATTATTACATACAAACAGGGCTATAAGTTATAAACCGCTGCATTTTAAACTTTCCTTTTGTAGCATATTTTTACCTCCTGAGAGTTCTTCTGTGACGACAAGCATCTGTGTCATTGTTCAGTTGAGCCGTTGGGTTGAGTCATGCAATGAGTTTTTAACTTCAGTGCTTATACATGCATGTAATCTGACCACTGGATTCTTGCCAGCGTCACGTCCAAGTCTTCATGTTTCATGGTGAATGTAAAGAGTGACACCGTAATTGAAGAAGGAGTCTACACTGCTGGGTCCTTCTGAGCGAGGCAATGTAAGGAGCATGGCTGCCAATGAAGACATACTTTGAGTTTCATTAAAATGTTCCTGCATCCGAAATTCCCAATTTGTTCTTTTCCTCTTTGATCGGAGCGGGACAGGAGATGAACACATTAGCCGCAAAGTCAAAAGGCAAGGTTTTAGCTGGAGAGGTCATTGATCAAACACAATGTGCTGCCTCTCTGAATGTTCAACATATCAATACTTCATATTACTCCTGAATAGCGAGTTTAAGACCAGTTGTGCCGTTGTATTGGTCAAGCAGCTCTTTGGACCTGGAAAAGATGGTCTGTGTGAGTAGTATTTAGTGTGATTGTGTACTGCATACACATTTGTTTACTTTAGTGTACTTTAGCATACATAAAGCTTATTTGTGTTTAGACTGTTTGTCAATTCAGTTTATCTTGTAATGGTAAGCCCTTTTTTACTTTCCTAATAACGCAAGGTTACATCTTTTCCAGAACATGCCTGTCCTCTACTGTCCTGAGTTCTTTGAGGCATATCCTCAAAGACTTGGTGGTAGTTGCCAGTGTAAGATCGTGAGCTGATCTTTTTTACCTGTGTCTGCTCTGAATGTATTCATTTCCAGTCGGTGTTATTCAGACGTCACACTGAAACACTGAAATTGTCTCAAGGCAGTTCATAGAAACTCAAGCCTAACGTATGTGTGTGTGTGAGGGAGAGCGAGATTGTGTGTTTGTGTGAGAAAGAGAGTGTGTGTGTGAGTGTTTTACTGTACTGGTGAGAGCTGATACTGTGCCTCAGGAGCTCTGGCTGAGCGGTGGGGCCGTATGGTGCGGTGACTCTGCCAGGTGTGTCTCTCTCTCCTGCTCGTGTCACATGGGAGGGGCCGACTGGCCCCTCATTTCCCTGGCAAATGCTGTCATCAGTTCCCTCTTCTTGTCACAAGACAAACAGCTCCTCGTAGGATAGGACCTGGGACACAGTCATGAAGCCCATTCGGAGTCTGGCATTACTGCTAATTTGTTCATCAGTGTTCGTCCTATCTGGTAAGGGAATATTATTTAATTAACTCACATAAGCACCAGCAGGTTGGCTGGGCATACCATCAAACTGGTTTTGGCAAAGACTGCATGTATTTTTTGGTCCTGGGGGAAACTAAACAGTGAGAGAGAATTTTGAAACGTCCAGATGGGTGTAGTGTTTAAAAAGTGTAAAGATGTTGTCGATCGCGTTGTCATTGTATGCTGTCAATTCAGCATTACTAGTGCAACGAGGCAGGTGTTTTCAGTTCTACATCTTAACGTTTCAGGAGTCATAGACTGCTTTTGAAAATGTAATGCTGAAATGTAGTTGTTGTCAATAATTGTATTCATTCTGTTATACTGGGAGGGCTACATGGTGTAATATCTTAAACGTTTGTAAAGAAGAGCTACAGACCTGCAGGCGGAAAATGCCTAAGGTGTCATCTCTCTGCTCCCCTTCAACTTGTCAGATAATGAATTAGGTAGCTGATTAAATATATCACACAATACACAAATGCAGCAACAATAAATGTATGTATGAAGTTCATCATGAAGGTACAGGAAAAGGGCCTGAAATATCTGACTCATCGTCTATTCTGATAACAGACTGAGTGGAGTGACAGACCGGTGCGTAAGATTAGCCATATCATATGACTTTTTACAGAAGTCCCTACATTTGCACTTGTGCACACAAAACTCACCTCAGCGATAGTTTGTTAACTGAAGAGTATGGTAAAAAAATGAATTGTTTCCACATGCAAACCATTTTGCAATTGCTAAACATTGTTTTTCAAAAAAGTCCTGAAAAAGCAGACTTCCTTGTTTGAACACAAATACCCCCAGTATACGATCTGCAACAATGTGCTGGAAAGGAAAAGTCCTCCAACTGTTTTCTTTGCCCAGGCTTAAGTGGCTTGTGTGTATACATGTTTGTATCATGCTGAGCACCTCACCTCTGAGTGTCCATTATCACTCCATAACCCCCCCCCCTCTCCTTGGACTACTTGTTGTTCTCCACAACAATCTCCAGTTTGTTTATGGACAACAGGAGCGGAGAGGAACACTTGGACTTATTCATGGGGGTCCATTGTTCCTTAGTGCTTGGCCTGTGGCACGGCACACGTCCACCTCCCAACCCCCCGTCACCCACACACTCCACCATCACAGTGGCGATAGGGGTGGCATTATGTATTATTTAGAAAACAACACTAGGCACACTGCAAGCTATTGTCACTCACAACACTTGGCCAGCCCCAAAGAAGCAGGCGTGTTTGTGTGTGTGTGTGTGTGAGTGAGAGAGAGAGAGGAGAGAGAGGCAAGGTAAGGTTTTGTGAGTGTGGGTTAAATAGAGGGTCAATGTCGAAGGCAGTAGGTTGAGGGCAAGAAAAGGAGGGTGTACACGTGTGTGTTGGTGTGTGTGTGTACACGTGTGTGTTGGTGTGTGTGTGTACACGTGTGTGTTGGTGTGTGTTTACCTCCATATCGCCTACCCGCCTGCTGTCACACAACATGACCAGGCAGCGTTGTGTGGACACACAGCTGCCACTAATTCCTACACACACACACACACACACACACACACACACACACACACACACCCCTTCTCCTTTCTTTCTTCACTTTACCACAAGTCTTCCAACAGAACGTTGCCCAGTGGGAGGTCAACAACACTCAATGGTAATTGGACCCATTACCCAATCCATAGATTAGCCTCACTTTGGATAAAACACCTACAATCTTACTCTATTGTGTTTGCGTTTGTGTGTACATCTTCCAAGGAGATAGCATTCTCTCAGTTATCAATGTTTAAGGCGCCTCCAGGCAACAGAAGCCCACTCTTCATTGTGCAACCCACACAACTCATTGTGATGTTTAACGGATCCTTCACACCACTTTAGTATTTGTTTTAAGACCAGTTCAGATAAATAAAAGGGAATCTCTCACTGGCCCTTCAGTGTCTCTGAAAGAGTCTGGTAAATATTTATTCTCCAGACAGTTACAGGATAGAGCTTAACAGAAAGAAAATGGTTGTGGCTGCCGAGCCAAAATACACAGAGTTGAAATCACACGCTGGTCAACAGGTACTATAGCTTCACAAACTAAAGAAAAATATGTCAGTTCAGAAGGAGGAGGAAGAGATTATCCTAAAGCCTTGTGCTGTATATTTGCGTGACATGCGTATGCTATAGGTTGAACAAGTGTGAGTGCAAGCTTATGAATACAAACCTGGAGCCTCTCTGGATCACCCAGTCTAGCCTCGCCCAGGTGTTAATCTAATGAGAAACATTACAGACCCTGCTGCCATGGTACACTGCACTGGTCAGTGTAGTCAAATGATCAGCTACACAGAACAAGGACATGTCCAAAACAAATTGTGAGGCCCCAAAGAACAGTGTATTAGAGACTTATGTTTATATCTTAACTCCAAGAATTGGACCTTATTAATACATATTACATAACTACAGAAGTAGTCATTAAAAATGACCAAAAATACAGTGGTCAAAGATTATATTTACAAAGATTTAAAGGTATGTATGCACTTTAAGGAGGCTATTATCCCTAATGTATAATGTATCTACAGAAGTTGTACAGGGAAAGTTTATGTTTAATGACTATGTGTCCTCCAAGGGAGTCAAAGCCATGCTCTCAATGATCACCTTGCTCTACCAGTTGAGCCACTGGCATGCATTAGGGCTATAATCCTGGGCCAGTCCTAAACTCTATTTGTTTTCATGTAATTTATATTAACTAACTAATCTAACAAATACATATTAATTCTGAGAATCTAAGAGTTAAGAGAATGGATGCAGTATTTGAAGCCCTGACTTTTCCATTGCTGAGTCGGCCATAGTATGAAAAATGAAAAGTGTGTATCTCTCTCTCTCTCTCTCTCTCTCTCTCTCTCTCTCTCTCTCTCTCTCTCAGACCCCCACACTAGCTCTGCCTTTGTAAGGACTCTGACCCTCCATGGAACCAAGGGCGAGCCCCTCACTCTGCCCGTGATGACCCGCTTCCCACTGGTGGGGGTCGACATCCAGGGCACCTGGTCCAAGACGGCGCCCGTCCACTCACACCTGGTGTCCTTTGAGAATGGCAGATTCATTGTCACTAGGCATTTTAGCCAAAGGATCTCGCTGAACCTCTCGGACGCCACGCTGCGTATCCACCGCCTGGATGAGAGTGCAGAGGGGTTGTATAAGCTGGAGCTGAACATCGAGCTCCCGGAGGCTAACCGAGAGATGCAGGTACTGCGCGTGCATGAGATGGTGCGCGTCTTTGTGGACGGTGAGATCAACTTCCTTGTTGCCCTGGAGAGTTTTGGTTTCACCTGTTTTATCATATCACCCTTGCTTTATCATAGGCAGTTAGGGTTTCACTTTCACAATCGCTACGTTTGGAGTGCTGCTCCTGTTAGTGCAATTTGTTTGTTTCATGGTATAATTCATCCAAATACATACAAATGTCTTTTAACAGTATTTTTTACAAATGGTTCATTGGTTGACACCTTCACATCCTACATGGCCTTCACCTATATGAAAGACATTAAAGATCAAATACAAATACAGTGTTGTCATTTACATTTGACTTTTTTTGCTCAGTGCTGTTTACTCATGTTGTTGTCTCTTTCCACATAGTTCCTGTGTCCACACCAACCATTGAGAAGAGCCCGGCTTATGAAGTCATAGAGGACAGGGACAATGTAACATGGACATGCTCAGTGGCGAATGGCACCAGGGTTCATTACCAGTGGCTGAAGGACAACCTTCCCATCAGGCCCGATGAGAGACACATTTTCTCGTCCATTAACGACACCCTGGTGGTCAGTCCCGTTCGCAAAGGGGACATCGGCCGGTACGCCTGCCTGGTCAGAAACCACATCAGCCAGAAGCAGAGCCGGAGCATGGAGCTCGACATCTACTGTGAGTAACGCAGTGTGTTGTGGTTCCCTGCTACTTTTTAAACGTGTCAGTGGTTACAGTGAACAAGAGAGACAGTGTTTAAACAGATGTGTCAGTCCTTCTTAGTGAACATGTTTTCAGTAAGCACAACAACCACAGGCGGAAAGCACACAAAACTAGCATTTGCATCTGTGCACCAGAATGAAAGAGCTCTATTGTTCTCTAGTTTGCTGATATTATGATATCACTAGTGTCACCTTTTAATGTTTCCTGCTTACTCTGCCTTTGAATTTAGAACATGCTTTTTTCTACCATATATTATCTTAGAGAGCTGCTACATGAGACAACCACGAATCCTAAAGTCATCCTAATCCTAAGTCATTTCTAATTTGATTAAAATAGATTGATTAAAACGGTGTAGGTCTTATATGAAACCTCTCTTACTGAACATTGACAGTGTATTTACTATTAGATGTGATACCTTCACAAATGTTGTCTCCATTGGCAAAATGTAGCAGTTATTTGAGTGCCATGTGCCACTGCCCCAGGCTAGGACTGATAAGAGGTCAGTGCAATAAAAATAAATACCATCTGTGACCAGGAAACTGAGCTAGACAACCCACACTTTACGGTCATTTACGGTTAGACGTGGCTTTTATGGGAGATAAGCTGATGAGCTGACCAGTGATGTTCTAATGTAAAATAATAGTCAATCAGCTCTGGTCATTCACATTCACAGAAGTTAATCTCATCGAATGTACTTTTTCTTAGATGAAGGAAAACATGACTTGTAAAAAAAAAAGGCATGTCATGAATATGACAACACAATATTCTTCAACTGCATGTTAGTATATGCACGGTCTTCGAAGGATAGTTTTCAGCGTATGGGATAGGCGGACAGCAATGACATATGTGATGTTTCTCCTGGGGCTCACAGATGGTCCGTACAACCTGGCCATAAGGTCTCATCAGGGTCTTCAAACCGGAGAGGTGTTTATGGTGGACCCCGGTGAGCTGGTGCTCTTCGACTGCTCAGCCGACTCCAACCCCCCCAACAGCTTTGTGTGGATCTCCAAAATTGGCAATAAAACGGAAGTGGTCATGACCGGGCCGCGTTTCGAGGTCACCTCCTACGAACTGGCCCAGGCCAATTACTTTGCGGTTCGTGCGTTCAACAACGCCACCCAGAAAGAAGACGAGGCCCAGTTCACTCTGGTGGTGGCCAGCTCAGGTGAGTGTTTGTGATGAACCTCTGATGAAAAGTCAAGTTTCCAGAGTGCCAGAAGGTATTCTGCCTCATAGGCTGGTAGCTCTATAGAGCCTGTATCTATTGTGTTTTGAATGACTGGGTGCAATGGTTCATGCTGGAGCTGTCAATTTTGGAAGATACAGAGTAGTGAACAAGCGTTTGGAAATGTTCCTTCTACCCACTGTAGTCCTTTGCATACCTAGATAGTTAGAATTCAAATACATCTCCTGGTTCCTTCTTTTCAAGGTTAAGAATACTACTGTGTCATTTGAAGTAATAATACTGTACATGGTATATGACTGTTAAGTATGAGAACCAGTTGTAAGATATTTCCAAATGGGTTCCTAAGAATATCACGGTCCAGATAAGGATATGAAAGGTTGTATCGCCCCTTTTCAGTTGCTAAGCACATATTATTGTGTCCTGGGTATAAACGGCAGTCGGAAAGTAAACAGGGGACAGCAGGTGTTCACCCAGTGCTCTGCTCTCGGCCGTGTGGGAAGTTTCTGCTTGCGGCTTTAGTAGAGGCTGTGTTGGTTTCAGGGTGGAAAAGCATACAGGTAGATACCTGGCTGTGAAACAGGAAGTAGGGCTGTGTACGTGTTTCCCAGCCCTAGTGATGTGCACAACCATCAACAAGCTATTAGTGTTTTTGTCCTATTCTGTCTGTAAAGATTTGTATGTTTTTATGTATTTTTTGTCATGGATTTATTACAAGGTAGCCTATTTCAGGGTAAATAAGTATACTATTAAGGTATACTTTACAATTTTTTGTTGTTGTGGCATGCATGCATTATAGTTGTAGATATACATAAATAGTTATTTGAAAAAAAAACAGAACTAACTGGAACCATAATTCCAAACAAGGTGAGATTGTAGTATCTATCTAATACACATGTAAAAGTAAACAATCATTGGTCTGTATTAATATATCATGTTCCTTTCCCATTTGTTTTCTTTTACAGGAAAGCAACCATTTACTCAGAAGGAAAACTTCCTATCTCCTCTTGCTGCCATCGCCCTCTGTTCTCTGCTGATCATCAGTGTTTGCATGCTGGTTGCGTTCAAGAGGACATGCCACCCAAGGCAAGGTAATTCAAGAGCATAAGCATTGTATGAAAATATGTTAACTTTATGTTCCCATTGATGACTTAAAGGCACAGTCCGCGATTAAGACGAAAGGTTGTTGATATTTGTGTTCAACAACCAATCAAATTACATCCCTCTCAACGTGTTGATTGGCTGGAATTGGTTATGGTTCAGTCCGAGCCACTATGTTTGTTTCACTTTTACTCCTTGTGTTTTGAGTCTTTGGGTTTTCTGAGTGCACACACAGAACGGGCAGCTAAAAAAGTAAATTGGGTCCATGAAACGCTTATCACGTTCAAAATTCCATTTTAAAAAAAATGAAAAATAGGGGGGGGGGCAGGGTCTAAGTGCCCAACTCAACATACCCTTCATGACTACATAGTGAGTAGGTCCTCTTTCATAAAGGCGACCATGCTGCACCGTCATCTATGCATCCTTGGGCACTTTTTACATATTTCTCTATTTAAAACCCCACCTATGAAAAAACACAGACCTTAACCCGAGCTGTGACTTCCAATTGGGAATACAGTCGACTGCCAAAATCTCAATACCTAATTAGAATATCACAAAAGGCAGCTATACGCGTACTATAACATTTAAAATAGTACTGACCTAAGAATGCTCTGTCAACTGGATGATAAGCATCTTACAGCAAACTCAAATCTCAGCAGACTCAACCATTTCAGTGGGACCATTTCAGATGGTAAACTTAAATGGCACAGACTTGGAGACTCAGTCAGGCAATGCTTGGTCAATCAGGAAACAAGGCTTTATTCATTCAACTGTGCACACAGACTGAGAGGTTTCACATGAAGATTCACTAGCACTTCCTATGAGAAGGAAAGTCTCACAGGTCATTAGTTTCACAGGTCTGCAGAATTTAACAGAACAGGCCTCAACGAACAACTTCTGCTTACAGAGACTATGTTACATGTAAACAAAGGTGTGAACATGTACCAGAGAAATGAGACTACAAAAAAACTGAATTATTGATGGTAAACCCATTTCAAGTAAACCAAGTATTTTGGCATTGAAAACTAATTGTTGAAAATTATAAATAAAGTCACTGACGTGGACATGTGGTAGTCTATCAGTCAATCTAGCACAGATTTGGCTCTTTGGCCCGTTACCAGCTTCTTTAGGGAGATATTCAGCTGTAAAATGTTCACTGGCATCGCTGCAACAGTGGTCATTGTGGAGTGTTATTGTGGCCAATTGATTGGTTCAAATTTGATTGATTGTGTTCAAAAATATCTCGAAACAAATGGCAGCTGTCTTTTGTTCAGGGCCAAGAGGGATGAGTGAGTTTCTTTCCTGAAATAACAACCCACTTGAGTACCACTGTTCCAACAGATCAGAGTTATGGGATCAGAACATTCTTTGTTAAAATTGCATTGTTGTTGAAATCATTGGTTTTTGCTAAAATTACAGTGCTTGTTTATTGAAATCCCTGTTGTTTGTTAAAATTACAATGATAAGAAATACCCTTTTTGTGTAGGAAATAAAAAAAATTGTTTAATTATACATTTATCTGACAAAAAAAGACAAGTGTAGACATTTTAATTACATTTTCCAATTTCCTATTTTCCATTTTTTTAAATGGAAAACTTGAACTGAAAAGTGGTACATGGACTATATTGGATTAGAATCGCTGACTGAGCCTTTACATCAAAATGCCACTGTATGCAGTAAAACATATATTTTCTTCACTTTATATAAAAAGCTTCTACTGCCTAAGCACCATAATACATACAACAACAAGAAAACTATGGGTTGAGTGTAATAACGATGGGTGCTGATAAATTCAACAACAAAAGCCTTGTTTGTTTTTCCTCATGGTCTTGATTTCATCATTTCATCTCATTGCCTTTCAGTCATAATTACAATGAAAGACACCCTCTCCAAAAGGTAAGACAACTCCACAAAGGCTTTTGCGGGTGACAGTTGGTCCAACCAGGGCAATGAATATTAATTCTGTTTATACAGCCAAATTACTTTTAATCTTTATACGTCTCTCTCTCTTTCTCCTCCTCACAGGCCGATAACAGAACAAAAGCGACTGCACCGCTCAGGTAAGCCCTTGCTCGGCAATGCAGTTATTTATGTGCCACGACGCCTGTCTGTTGTCAAGCACTGCTGTGTACATAGCCTGCACAAACAGCTGTCGAGCTCCATGATCCCTCTGTAGACCAGCACGTACAAATCACGTCCATATCGTGCCTTTCTTTTGCCAACACAAGTCCGTTAACACATTTTGGCCCTTAACCTCTTAGAGACGGAGGAGCAAACCAGTATGAGTCTAACAACTTGAAATGACACTCTCCACAAGCATATGTGACGTGGAAAGAAGTCTCATTCTTTGGCTGTGGGGCACGGAAGCGATGCTATCAGCTTCCGTGGACTGACACAAACTGAGGGGAATGATATTTACGACAGGGCTTTAAAATGCAATGACATGAATGCACTTTGTCATCTCTTCTGAAGTTTAACATAATTACTGGTATATAACTGTGATTATACCCCTTTGGTACCATATGGCAGCAGATTGATACCTAATACAAGATGATATTCAATGACGCATATGCTTTTCTGATAGGTCATGAAGATGCAACTGAAGACTTTGGCATTTATGAATTTGTTGCCATACCTGGGAGGATGGATTCTACTCAGGTGCGTCTCACTCTCTACACACTGTACGTTGCAACTGTTAATTAATACCCCTAACGGCCACAAATTAGAAAAGTAAAAACAAGACATTTAATTTGAGCTTCTGTGTATTGTGTGCTTCTTCAGGTGTCCTGTAGATCTCTGGCACACCCCGAATCCACACAGGATTTGCATACCACTATCTATGATGTCATCAGGCGGGTGCCGGAAACCCCCACCCTGAGCCTGTTGCCGTGAGGACGGGTGACGGCGTTTATGCATTATGGGAAAGTGGTTTCAGATGTGACTTTGGTGGAAGTATGCCCCTTGTACAGTGAAGCAGTGCTTCACTTGAATGCCTGGGTGTGTCCCATGTCATGTGTGCAAGGATGGTCCTTGTCTCTGTCCCAGCCTACAAACCTATGGGGCAGTTGTAGTGATTTTGTTTTTTATGTTTTTGGCATATTTCAGTGTTTCTGCAAACAAATATTTATTTTGTCACAGATGAAAATCTTTCTAACTATTTTATGTTTTATTTAATTTTCTCTCATTTGATATGAATGTGGTATTTCAAATCTGAGCAGGGATTATTTGAGGCATTTGGTTGTGAGTTTTTCTGGTGCAGTTCTCTCTGTAGGAGTGGAAGAGGGGAATTTCACATGAATGGTTTATCAGCCAAATGTGCCAACTTGGAGCCTATATTGGCAGCAGACATGCACTGAATTCATTGAATTCCCCTCTCACCAGGCAAAAACCATCTCTGCAGTGGAAAAAATTGTATAGAAATTACTATCTCTAAATTACATAAATGTAAATAATATATGCTTATTTTATATTATTCTGTAATGCTTTATTTTTAAAAGCTTCAACGACTTTCATTACACATACTTACATATGATATAGTATAAGACAGATGGTCCGTGCAAAGAAAACAGGACATTTTCTGCTATATATTTTACATGTTATGAGTGCAAGTGTAAGTGTAATTATGAGTCTATTTGTTTTAAAGCATTTCCTTTATCTGCTATTTTGTACAGCCACACTAAACAGAAGTGTGATTTTCTATCTGAATAAAGATTTATAGCAAATCTAACTTGCCAGTGACACTGTGGGATCATTGTAGATTAGTATGTACAGTTTGTGTGGAATCAGTGTTAAGGACACATAGTGTTGTTTCACCTGTATGGAATGAGAACGGCAACAGAAGGTTTCAGTGGGTGGCAGTAGGGGCCTTCCAACCTGCGCATGCCGATTCCCAGTCACGACTATTGTGTGTGCGTGTGTGTATGTGTGTGCATGTGTGTGTATGTGTGTGCATGTGTGTGCGCGTTCCGTGTTCGTATGAGTGTGCATGTGAGTGTGTTTTCTGTTAATTATGGAAAGGAATTTGCCACCAATTTTGTACCCTGGCATGTCTAGTTCTCACTAATTATTGGGTATGTGGTTCATCTTTTGTCTGGTAAGAGAGACCACCCGTAGATCCTTTAAGGGTAACTCAGGTACATACTAAAGACATTAGAGAAACAATTGTTAACACTTAAGTGGCAAACTCGCCCTGAGAGTGGTGGGTTATTGTTTTGTTTTCTATCTGGGCAAGCTTTATGATGTAGGCCTACTCCCATAGCAGGGAGGCCATCTGTTCAGTTTTGGTGTGTTTGTCTGTTTGCATGTGTGTGTGTCTGTGTATTTTACGGGAGGCACCACAGAATCATACCTGCGCGACAAACAGTCAGACTTCGGTGCCCCAGGCTGTCTCCACCCCGTCATTTGACAGTGAAATCATCAGGTTGCCATTACAATGAAAACATGTCTTCTCCTCTATATACTTTTGTAAGGTCACGTGCAGAAATTGCTCTCTTGATGCAAGATTATGACAGAAGTATATATATATATATATATATATTTACTGTGATGTTTTGAAAACTTTTTTATATTTATATATATATATATATATATATATATATATATATATAAAGTGTTTTCTATACACAGTTCTCAGTGAACTTTTCAAAACATCACAGTCAAACAACCGAGGATTACCACCAGAGCTCTCTATCTTTGGATAAGTCATTGTTCCATGGATATCTGTCTCTTCCACTCAAACCTACACATATTTCTAGGATACGTAATTTTAGGCTGCATGTCGTTGACATTTACTCCCAATTTACACCCATTACTGCCATCTGCTGGTTCATACAATACCAGCAGATCAGTTCGACATAGAGCAAATACTATTAGACTTCACTGACGAAGTGTAGGCACTACATTAACATATTATTTAATATGGGTCAGACCATGTCAGGCCCTATCGCTATAATTCAGTGAACTACAGCCAATTTACTGTGCATCGTGGTCCGATGGAAATTTGGAAATGAAAGTGTACGGGCACGGTCCTATATGTATGTCCATGCTTTTACCCTGCAGATATATCATAGACCTGGGATACGTAGTTTGCGGGAGCGCTACACTGCTACCCTGTCGCTTCATCAGCAAGACTACAAATCCCGTCTTAACCGGGAAGAACTACTGACACATGACCACCAACTAACATGGCCCCTTTCGTTGTGCTGTAGCAGACTAGAGCTCAGAGAGACACACAGCTTTATGTTTTAAAAATTCTTCCGTTTTGTTGTCTGTCGTAGTGCAAAAATGCAGAAAATTAAGTCTTTAATGGCCCGACAGGTGAGTAGTCGCCATTGTTGTTGCTCTATTTTTCTTGTGTCTCAAGTGGCAAGCACATATTAGCAAAACATAGGCTAATCAGCTGTGTGCTTTGACAAGAGCTAGCAAGGGGTATTCTCCAGTTGACAGAGATGTCGGTAGTCCCATTTTAACTTGAAATAGAGAATGTGTCGACCCTCTCTTTCCAGCGATAAATGAGGTGTGGCCGTACGCTTGAGAGGCTTACATGACACAGCTAAATGGGTACAGTTGGCATATGAGGAAGTGTCTGAACTAGCTGTCAACAATGTCATTTGTAGGCTAACGCAACAAAAATTGTTGTCACCATTCAGTGCATTTCAGCGACCAGTGCTAAGCATGACAGCTTACCCGATACCGTTGATTGAGGTAGTGACTGTTTATAATCGACGTCTTTGAGATTGCTAACGTCAGGCTACCTGTCAGTGTGACTCCTTTTGATGTCAGAGGCAGAATTTTGTATGGACTGGACCCACAGTGATAAAACGAGCGAGCATTGCCTTTAAACCCTTTATGTTATTTTTTTTGTCAAGGGTCTGAAAAGTCCCCAGGAAAGCATGGCAGATATGAGTCCTGTGGAGAATTTCAGGATCCCTAGTAAGGTGAGTCAGTGATGGAGCACTCCAACAGCAATCACCCTAACCCCAACCCAACTGTAATCCACTACAGTCAACCTGTTTAACCTAACTTTACCCGAATTGTCTTATTCAAGAAGGTATACATTTTGATGTATGATTTGTATGATGGTGAAGTATAATTAAGAACAGAATCTGCAACAGAACACTGTTGACAAAATGTTGTATGCCCACATGGGCCACAAAGTGCTGTTTCATAGTGTTTCAGAGTGTTTAAGTAACAATAGCTGAGGAATGTTGATGCTCTTACACAGACGCTCCCAAAACATGTTCACATTACACCAGGAGGTAGTTGTAATGCGATGCCTAACTGTCTAGAGCTTTTTGGTGCAATCTTCCTAATGCTCAAGCAAAATGAGCGGTGTCATATAAAAGTTGCAACACAGAGTTTTAGTCAAGTAAGAAAGTTCTAATCATGAGGATGCACATGGCTCCTTATCGGTCTCTCAGATCAAAAGCCAATTGTCTGCATTAATGAAAACCAAAATGCCATGCAAACTGAACTGAAACAAACATGCCTCTTTCGTGAGGGCTATGAATTCAAATTTTGACTCTTAATGTGACAGGTAGCCAGCTTTATGGTCAGTTAGGTCTCGGGTTAGTCCGCAATAAATAAATGTGGATGCAGTTTGAGTGTTTTTATCGGAAAGAAGCTGGCAGATCTGGGCCTGGTTCACTTGCTTTGGAAGTTAGAAGAAAAAAAGCCATGAGGAAATCTGGACAATTGAATTCATTCATTTTACAGGCTTTTTGTGTCTAGTCCAGTGCCGTTAACAGATGTGTGTGTGTGTGTGTGTGTGTGTGTGTGTGTGTGTGTGTGTGTGTGTGTGTGTGTGTGTGTGTGTGTGTGTTTGCGCGTGTGAGTAAGGCAGGGTCATGTAACTTGAGGTGCCTGTTTCTGTTGGTAGTCAGTCAGCCATCTTGTATGTGATGGTTATCTCATTGTGCATGGACAAGGTTTCATTTGAGATGGCCATAAGCACAGGCCCAACAGTGAAGTCCGCCTTGGGTCCGTCTGGTCTGCCATTTCACCATTATATGCAGATTTATATCTTTGTATGGTCAGAAGGAAAAAAGTTATGTTGCAAAAGCCAAGGAAATACAGTCATTAGAAATGAAGACATTTAGTCACAGTTCCTGTAAATGACCCCGAAGGCTGCATTAGTCATTAGATGGCATTAGTCCATTTTCAGGCCAAACATGGTCAAAATCCTCAAAAATCTTGAAAAGTGAAAAGCTGGTTGAGCCCTTCTCACTCACTTTCAAATAGCTTAACAGTTTAAAAGCAGTGTAGGCTATTTGACTTTGGGTAGCTTTTCGACCTTCTGTGTTCTTGGCCGAGGGTTTCTTGAATTGGCACCAGCTAGCTCAGACGTTGATTCAACAAGACTTTTAATTTCCTTTCCCACCAAACCTACTCAATGCCTGTAGTCCATTATCCTTGCTTGTACACTGTGGGGGTTTATAGATTGGCAATCACCAAGCCTTAATGATCCATGTTGACTCTTCAAGAGACTGTATGCAACAATCTACCAGTTTCTGAGGCATGTTTGTATAGGCCACTAGTACTGATATCATCTACAAATTAATTTTCATGGTATACGGTCATGTGAAAGACAGATAAACACACCTGTCGTTCCAACTAGCCGCCTAGGCTATGCACTATGCATTTCGACCCGAACCACCCTCCGAAAATGTAAAAAAAAGAAAAGAAGTACAGCATCGCTTACTGTATCGCCAAAAGACATGAGTCAGTATGCTAGTAAGTCTTTTATCAATGCCAACTGTGCTGCTGTTAGTGTTTGTAAGGTTTATGCATGCCTTTTCAGTAGTTAGATTACTAGTTTGTGTCCAAAACTCCATACTGCTGCTTTAAAGCTTCGTGATAACTGATCTGAGTGCTTATTACCAGCTACAATGTCTCCAACCCCCGCGCCCTTCTTTCCAAATATGCTCTTTGGTGGCTCTTTTGTGGTTTGTTACTTTTGTAGTTCGAGAGTAGAAGAGTAGAACCGCAGGCACGTATTTCTAAGGAAAAAACGCTTTCATCATTTTACCCTTGACTGTTTTTGAAGGGCGGGCGAGATGGATAATGAGAAATCTGTTTTCTTTTTCTCCTCCTCGAAGAACATCTGGTCCCCTATTCCCAGAGGTTTACTCCCGTCACTTGCTCTGTAAAGACAATGCAGGCAGACACAGCATCATTACACAAGTGCTCAGTGATTGAATGGAAGAGGGGAAAATAAACACACAAACACTAAAGTAAACAAAAGCTGCTGCTGGAGATGAGATTAATGTGGAATGGATGAGGCACTGCTTTTTAAACTACTATTAATTACTGTTGCCGTGCAAAAATGAATCCGTGTTTTTAAAAAAAAATTTTTTATCAGAGTTAGTATTGATTATGTCAGGGTGATAAATCGTACCAGGGGTGCTTTTCCAGAGAACATCTCCTAGCAAGCACAGTTTTGGCGCTCCAAGTAAATGAAACCACATCTGGGCTTTTTCTCCTCCCTCCGAGATGTGTCTGTGTGTTCAGTGTCTTGTGAATATTAACCAACTCCATTACTTGCTCTCTGGAATAGTGATGGTTTAAACGGAGGTGTTAAAGGATTGGTAAAATAACTCCAGAGCTTCTTGGAATGGCGGAGAGTAATTTGAGTTGACGAGTTTTTTTTCTTTATCCATTGGGGGGCAGGAAAAACAGGATCTCTCTGTAAGCAGACCTGCTCTTTGAAGTGTCTCCTGTGAGACACCTCACCTGAGGCCCCGTACTCCGCTGTAGTGTCCAGCTGCCAAGTGTGTTGTAACTCACTGTAATGCTTATTTCACTGTCAATAATTAGGCCATTCAGTAATATAAATCCCTGCCCACTAATTACCCATCAACAAATGTTCTTTCCTTCAGCAAACAGAAAGAAACACGATGCAACTGTGACAGTAAGACAACAGATGTTGTCTGTGAAGTTTTATAGTCAACATTCACCCTTGGTCACCTGCCAATGCCTTTGTCTAAAAGAATTGTTGCATGGGCTAAGCATTCATTTTGTATAAATCTTGACACTGGTACCTACATTCTTTTAGCCTGCAGGCCAGTTGCAAAAATTGAGAACTCAGCCCAGCCTTGTATGGGGAACCCGTTACAGAGAACCAAATGATTAGCCAACTGCTGCAAGGTTATCAGCAGGGTTTGGGTTGAGAGGGGATTCCCTAGGAAAGACATGGAGAAAAACCACCTCCCTTGTAAATCTTCCATCTCTTCGGGTTTAGTGACAGTAGTAAATGTTACTCAATGCTTAATAAATAACAGACTAGATTCTATATATATAAAAAAACATTAAAACCACTGGTTATCCTAGTCAATGTCATGGAGAAAGAGGGTGGCAGTGGTCCACTCCTCTGGTGCTGGGAGGACCCAACATGGGTTGAAGGCGTGCTGCAGGGCCTGATGATGGTGGTGCTGTGACCCTGCAAGAGGTCCAGTTTAACCCAGAGGGAGGGAACCACATGGGCTACGGACGAGCAAAGTGCACCATGGTTCTGGGTGTTTATGTAGTGGGACCATTTTGCCTCTTGCTGGTAGGAAACAGCAGGGGAGGCAGAGAGAGAGGGAGGGAGAGAGAAAGAGGGAAAGGGAGAAGATGGGAGTGATTTTTTTATATGGTAGGGAGGTATAGATATGGATTGGCTGGGCTGGGCTTTATCCAGCCTTTTTTCGGTGCCACAGTATACTGGGAGATCTTGCTGATAAAGAATGTGCCCACTCAAATCTCTGTTTGTCTGTCTGTCTCTCTCTCTTTTTCTTCCTCTGTCTGTTGGATAAGTATTCTCAGGTAGGTTGCCTCTTGTTGTCTCACAGGCTCATATCAATACCATCTCAACTGTGTGGGCTTTTTTGTTAGCACCCTGCTGGCTCTTACAAGGTTTTTCATTCAAGCTTACTCGTGAGAAAGTGTCTTTCTGCTCCATAACCTGACTCTTTAAAGAGCTCTCCTTCCGTGCGTCTCTATAGATGCCTTTATTACGAGGCCCTAAATAAAGCTACATTCTCCCAGGCATCCTCTTTGAAATGTATTCTCTGTAGACACCAAGCATCTCTTGAGAACCTCATTATTGTAAATAGACTCTCCAGTAGGGGGCAGTACTCCCTTTGTAATGAAAGAGAGATGGGGCAAACCGGAGACAGAATTAGTCTTAGTGATGGAAACTAATATGGAAATGAGTAGACCAAAGTGCTCCGACATTGACGTCAAATCTTGGCAAATCGCACCGGACGATTTCGTCATCTGTGAGGTTAATTTGGCCTGATCCTCATTCGTACATCACATTTTTGTCTCTTCACCACCAGGAAGGGTCTCACAGAGGAGTGGAAGAGTAGCACAAAGTGGGTGTGTGTGTGTGTGGGGGGAGATCTTCAGACACCCTAATGTGTGAATTAGAGAGAGCTATGCCCCACCCAACAGATGGCCCCAGTTAAGCAAGTCTGTGCCTGCAGAATGAGAGGGGTGTCAATGGCACAGTTGCACTTCACAAAAAATCAAAGATTTCGCAGCTGGAACCCAATCAGACCATCCTCACCCGTCCCCCTCTCCCCCGTCTCCACCTGGCCATCTCTCCATCTCTCCATCTTTCCATCGCTCCTGTTCCGATCCCATTTTGTCTCTCTTTATCCCCTTCAAAGCTCCATTGTCCCCGCTGTACCACGCTATTGTGTCGCTCTCCATTTGATAACACCTCATTGTGCCGAGGCTTTGATTCCGCTGTTGGGTTTGAGAGACTCCACTTCAGAGGCGGTCCCCTTTCATGTGCCGATGGGTTGTTCACTGGTTTGTTTGTTCTTTTTCCTTCCCTGCTAATTTCAGATAAAAAATGAGAGGCAGAGAAATAAACGATAATATGATGAGGGGCCTTAATTTTGGGGTTTATTGTTTGATGGGAGGAGCAAGTTAATTAATTTTGAAAGGAAGCACTAAAGAGTTAGTTAGTAATGAGGTCTAGTTTCCCTGGTGTTGGATGGACACAAGATCGGTTCGGTGTTGCTGACAGAGGGTCTCTAAATTCACGCCCTTAATCTTAGTTCTTACCCCTATGAACAGACTCTACCTAATTGTTCATACTCATTGCCGAAGGCCTCGTGGATGATACCTGGTAGTATATTCTGCATCCCTGGCTCTCCTGGTAGATAAAAGTGTCAACCACCACCAAGTCCTGGGTTCAATCCTCATTCATCTAGTCATAAAAACATTACCCGTGTTACCTGTTTAAGTTGCTTTGGATGAAACCGTCTGCTATATGACAGAATTGAAAATGCATTATTTTGGTGATGTCCAGCAGCACAATAAATGTGCGGTTGCATAAGCATACATAGTGTGGTTCTGACTTCAGTGTTGGACGTGCTACTCTAGTGCTATCTTCTGTGAGCTTTACTCCGTTAAGCCCTACTCTCTGTGCCGGGCTTAAGAGTCACAGCGGCTTCTTCCCTCTTCTCTTAAATGTGGAGATGTTGACATATTTTTTTCTGAGAGCTCACCAGAAGGGGCTCATCACTCCGTGACTCGGGTCTCGAAGTTAAACCCTTTTGAAGAGTTTTGCGACAAAGCGGGCGAAAGAGAAACAAACAACCAGCAGATCGACAAACAGTCAAATTGGAGGGAATTGGAGACGGCGCGGCGGCAGGCATTGAAGCCCCCGCAAGGATGCAAGCACCCCCGCCCCCCCTTTGGTCCCCCTGTGGAGAATTTTTGCAGTTGTCTGCTGCTTTTTATTTCCTTTACTCTCGCTCTCCCTTTTTTTTTTTTTGCTGGTGTGAGTCATCCTACACCCCCACCACACACATCCATCCCCACCCCTCCCCAAACATCCGCCTCCATGCTGGTATCCACCCCCTCACCGGGGCTGATGCCTTCCAGCCCACCGCTTCCAGATCACACGCACGCACGCAGTCGCTCTGTCCTTCTTTTTCACTCTCTTTCTCTCCACCTCAGTCTCTCTGTATTTTACTCTCTGTCTCCTCCACTCTACCTTGCTGTCTTGCTCTCTTCATCTTAACATCTTCCTCTCATGTGCAGTCTCTCACTGCCTTGTGTTAGTCTTCCCCCCCCCTCTCTCTCTCTCTCTCTCTCTCTCTCTTTCTCTCTCTCTTTCTCTCAGCCCTCTTCTGTGCTGTAGCTTTCAGAACCTCCCTCATCCTTCTGTTACAGCAGCCACAATAAACACACGAAAGCACCCCCCCTTTCTGCCTCCTCACCAGTAGCTCAAAAACTGGTGTGCACGTGTATGCGTGGGTGTGGGTGTGGGTGTGCATGTGTGTGTTTGTGTTCGTGCTTGTGTGTCTATGGCTGTGTCCGTGTACCTGTGGGCACCTGAGTGTGTGTGTGTGGGCGCGCTTGTGTACATGAATGTTTGTATGTATTTGTGTGTGTGTGTGTGTGTGTGTGTAAACAAGCTGCAAAGCCTAAGCCACCTGCGTAGGTCCCCCAGTCTTTGTGTACGTACACAGATGCGAAGAAAGGGCCACAGGCCTTAAAATGTGTAATAAAACTTGAGCCCTTATTCCCTTCTTTGTTGGACACCGAGACTGAGCCTTCCCTGATTATTTCTGTAGGGAGGGGGTTGGAGAAAGACCTAAATCGGCCTTCTCCGGGGTAACCATGACTCCCTGCATCGCTTAATCCAACTACAAGAGAGCCAACTCTAGTTTGACTCAAAAGCCTTGTTTGCACAAAGGTACAATGAATTGTTCTGACTTTTGAGGGGGAAAAAAGCATCTTTCTTTCTGAGCTTTGCCTGGAGCCACAAAGCCTACAAATATTTCCACTCTCACAAGGTAGTGTGTTTTTAATTTTTCTTTCTATTAAGTACCATGGGTAGCTGACATTTACATGCTTAGTCTCTATGGGTTTGAAGCTGTCATAAAGGGCAAAATGGCAGGCAATAACATATGAAAGAAGATGAAAGAGCAAATAGACAGGACCATTAAATTGGTTTGGAGATCAAGGGTATGTATAGTCTTATTAATTTATAGTATTTCTCCATCTGCATTTCTCCATGTCTTGTGTGCTTATGTACATGTGGAATGTGCCTCTGCTCAGAAAAGCGTCATGCTGTGTCATCTTCAGTGCTCCCACCATGTACTTCACGTGTGAATCTTCAAAGCTGCCGAAAACCCCTGCAAGACCACATTTCACGTTTTTTTTCTTTCTCTGCTCTTATCGATAGCCTCCCCCTCATTGCATGCCATGAATAACTGTCTCCGGGGACGAGAGCTTAAATGTGCCAGGCAGCTCAATGCCAGAAATCAATGTGTTCTCCTGGCTTCCACATTAGCGCCAGGGAGCCTTTTTTTGTCTCTCCTCTCTTGTGGTGATCTATACGAGAGCGGATGTAGCTCTTAACAAACAATAACCCCCCTGGGGATTCGTCTCACTCTTTCTCTCAATGTTTGTGTCTTTCTTTCCTCTCTCTTTTGCTGTCTATCACTTTCCTCCTTTCCCTCCCTCTGCCTCTCTCGTTTTGTCCATCTCTGTTTCTCGTTACTTTCCCTTTCTTTCCTCCTTCTCTCTCCATCTCTTTCTTTCTGTCTCTCTCTCCAACTCACTCACTCTCTCGCTCTCTCAGGAGGAGCTCAGAGAGATGCGGGAGCAGCCCATCGACCCCCAGGCTGAGCAGGAGATCATCGACAGCATCGAGGAGGTGTACTTCTCCAGCGACTCCTTCGACATGGTGCAACACGAGCTAGAGGTGAGAGAACAGGACTCACTGAACTCAGCCATGACCACCTCCTCCTATTGGTCGGAGGGTAGCAGGTGATTCCTGCAATAGACCTTTCTCCGATAGGAACACCTCTGACACTCAGTGCATCCATGTGCGTCGGTCGTTAGGGTGGTTCTCTCAGGCACTGTAATAGGGAAGCCTGGTTAGGTGGACTCGAGTGAAATCGATCTCTTCTCAATAAGGTGGTGTAGTCATGAAGTTGGACGAAAAGCTTATCCCAACACCTGCAAGGCGGATGCTTTGTCCTTATGGGCACCGTTGCCTTCATCTAGGCCCATGTCTCCCTTCAACAGGAAGCCCACCTGGCTTGCGCTGGCTCTCTTAGTCCCCAAACCATGGAATAATGTACTTTCTCAGCCAACTGCTTGACAGGGGCACGTAGGTGTCCTGCATGCTATCTGCAGTCCCCTTACGCTGGCCACTGGCCTCCAGCGCACGTGTAGCATATCTTGGCAGACCTCCCACCAGGACACCCTCCAGAACCCTCCAGTTCTCCCAGTTTTCCCACTTTTCCACCCCTCTGGCTTGCGCGTTATCTCCAGGGAGCAGCGTGCAGGAGCCGATCTAGACACTAACCCCCTCATTTCCCCCTTCAGCGATGGAGCAAGCGGAGCAGAGGCACTCTCCGGAGCGGTGGCGAGGGCGAGGGCTGGGAGACTCAGGGTGTAGGGTGTGGGTGGGGTGGGGGCGTGGGGAGGTGTGCATGTGTGGAGGAAGGATTGAGGATAGTCACTGAGAGTGCCTGCGTCTGCATGACATCTGCGCAGTCACTGGCAGATTGATGGATTATCTGCTCAGGCGCTAGCGTGAAATCTCATTAGGTTTCAGTGGCGGCACATCGCCATGCAAGCAAGAGATGGGAGCCCCGGCACGCAGCGGCAGTGGAGGGGAAAGTGATTACTCGTGTGCCAGAGTTTCTTTTTCAAACAGTTGTTTGTTTATTTATTTGTTTATGTATTTTTCTCCATTCCTTTCTTTCTTTCAGAAGACAAGAGGTGGGGCAGGACTGATTGTTTGTCAATGCTTTATTGAAAAACTGCGGTAGAACTTGGTGGATTTCTTGTGGCATCTGATATGTGTTTGTGTGCTGCGTTGGGCTAGACTTTGTTTTCTTTTAATAAAAGGCTTCTTGCAAACACTGCAGTATAGCAATTTGTGTTTTATATTCACATTTGGCCGAATTCCTAACTAACAATCACAATCAATTGTTCTTTTGAGGTGTAGTTTATCATGTAGTAATTCCCACAAATAGAAGTTGGGCCAAGTAACTCATGAGTCCACTGCTGTTCTGTTTTAAGGAATGTCTTTGTGTCGTACATGAGTCACGCCACCCATTAAACAGCCATTAAAATTAGATGCCACACTATAAAACGGATGAAGAGAAAAATGCTTTGGCTAAGGATGACCTCAAATTACCTCAACAAGGTGAAATGTATCCTTTTACTTCACTTTAAATTACTTTACTCAAGTTAACAAGATGTGCTTGTCGGGTAATGCAATACTAGTTCTTGACTAAATGAAATGTGTAGGTAGGGAGGTTGGTCGATTAAGGCTTGAACAAATTCCCTGCAAACAGCTGTTTTTATCTCGATGATGATGACGCTGCTTTATTGTATCTACAGTTTGTTGTAGTGGATTTTTGCTTGTTTACTATTCAGTGTTCAGGTCAGTGTTTTGCATTAGGCTTCATCTACTGCTGATTAGTCCTATTGGTTCATTTCAATGCCACTAATCAGCTGTGTTGTTAATTGGGTTCTCAGACCATCCACATTTCACATGTGTGTTTGAACAGCCTTTGGTGAACAAAGTCATGAGGATCCTCCGCACATCCTTTCCAAATCATGGAAAAACCAGGCTGCATCCTGGAGATGTCGTGCCTCTCCCTTTCCTTGAGTTACTGATCCACTCATGTAATACTCCATGACTTCTGTTTCCTGTCTCTCCCTGGCAGAAACTCCCCTCAGACCTCAACCTCCAGGAGATTGAAGACTACAGAGACAAACTGAAGCGGCAGCAAGCGGCAGTGAGTACCAGATCCTACATCCCCCTCATCCCCCTATCACTCGGCTCCATAGACCGCTAAAACCCCCCCTCCACACACACACACACACACACACACACCCTTAATAAAAATCATAAGCATCTCTTTAAAGCAGGCTCTTCTGATACAGTAGCTATAAACCCTATTCTGCCTCACCTCAAATCCTACCAGCAAGCTCAGACTTCCTCACCCTGGTGAGATTGTGTTTCTTGGTTGGTGTGGGTGTGTGTTAGTGCTTGTGTATGTCCTGACTCCTTTCTTCACCACACAAACACTAGGACTGGGCAGTATATTGAAAAATATCTATATCTATAATCTATATATTCAGTGCAATTGTATTATTAAGATATTAGCAATAACCCTTTTTGTAATAGAGTATGCTTAATGTCGACAGCATGCTGACCACCCAGTCAAATTGTTCTGTTGCTATGAGGCAGACGTAATATCTCGGAAACATCCCCGGCTGAAGCCCTCTTCTTGTTTGTTTGATAGAAGTTAATGGTAGCAACCTCTAGTCTAAACGGACAAGTAATTCACCTAGCTGGGGCAGGGCAAACCATGTTTTTCTGACGCTGACAAATAAACATCTTGTAGTGCCATTGTGCCACACTCTTGTTTAGTTGTAGGTTGTTGTTTGAGTATTGGTGAGTGTATGCTATAGCTTCAAAGTGATATAGCTAGCCACAGTAAACTAGGCATTTCTGTGGCCCTTTCTCGTCCCAAAAATGCTTGATAGGTGTTGGTTTAAACAATATAACGGTAAAAATATTTCTCAGGGGGTTGACCCCCTCCACCAAAAAACAGTAAATCTTAATAGATAAAACCCACCATCCTACACTGCTTTCACAGTTGCAAGTTAACAATATTTTCCCCCGTGATCGTGTTAAACCGGCTAAGCTTAAGTTTCTTTTCACATGTATGGTTTCTAAGCAAAACAGTTTGACATTTTTTGATTGCATTATATTAGAATATTTCAGTTTCAAGCCCAAAGTGTTGCAAAGTTGTGACTGTAGGCTGCACTATGGCAGGCAGGTAGGTTTTGAATATTATCTATTCGTGCTGAACTTAGTGCCAGCCCCAGGATAACATTACATTGCCAATGCTAATTAATATTTTTAAATAACATATAAGGTAACACCAGTGGAAGATGCTCGGGGCCTGGCTGCTAAGCCAAACCATTTTCAAAGAAATAATACTTTCCTAAAATTTTCAACAGTTTTTTAATTCCAGAATTGTGTTTCATGTTCAATGATTATTGATACTACATTTTGTTAATTTATTATTATTCTCCTCAGCATATTGAGATACAAGTTATTTTAGCCACGTCGCCCAGCCCTAACACACACACACACGTACACACACGTACACACACGTACACACACACACACACACACACACACACACGCTGGTGATTGGTAGACGCACTGCTTGGCCGAGGTGATGGCGGGGGCAGCCTTGCCCGGCAGGCAAAGTTAGCCTCCACCACCCCACCCCTCCCCTTCCCAGCATGAGAGCTTTGATTTTCAGATTTTCTGTCCATTTCTAGTAAAATAAAGGGGGAGAGGGGGAGAATGCCAGCTTTTCCTTGGTTTGTCTTATGCAATTTGTCATCTTACATGGAGTCCAGTCAGGCCAGCTTGGGTGGTTGTTAGGACCACAGGACCTGGGGTGACACAGACAGACAGACACCAACACACACACACACACACACACACACACACACACACTTCTCATACATACTCAAACACACACTTACATGCCCTTTCTCTCTCTCGCTGTCTCTCATACACGCACGCGCGCACACATAGACTAAAACACACACACACACACACACGCGCACAGAGACACACGCACGCACGCACGCGCACACACACAAACACACACACATAGACTAAAACACACTGACATTGATGTTTACTGTAATTGAAAGAGAGAGCGTACAGGCTTCAAGATGACTCCAGGGTCACCATATTGGCCTCAGGCTCCTGCCGCCAGGGTTTATGAAACAAACAAATGACCTGACGAGACATTTTGAGACAGCCCTACTCTTATCCACCGTGGCACCTATGATGGAGACTGCCAGTGAGTGCTAGGTTGAATTGTTTGGTGATTTTTGGAAGAAAAATCTTCTATGTAAGTTTGCTAGGAGTGAAAAAATAACCCCTGTTTATGCTGCTGATTCAGTCCTGCCTGAAATTGCAATTAGGAAATAATAATAACTAACTTCTAATAATAACATCCTCTGTTTTTGGAGCAGACTCCCGAGTTTGGTTGGCATCGTTTAGAAGTTGTTTCAAAGCTAACATATTTTGGCAGAATGGATCTGAGCACAAGGCATAGCTGAAACTACAATTCCCTTGAGCCATTTTGCATAGAATGAGAATGATATTATTACTGCCCTGAATGGACACTCTTGATATGGTTGTGGTTGTTCACATTTGGTTGTTTTTATGTATTAAGCATCAGGGAAAACTAGGGCTAATTCCACATTGTTTATGTGACATATGTCTGCAGGGAAACCACTTAGACCAGTAAACAGAATAGATCAGCCTAAACTCTATGAGAAATATTATATATTTCAGAACATAATAGATGAAAATGAAACTCTAGGGCACACAGAGTTGAGCCATGAGTTTTGTGAATCAGCTTAGTAATTCTCCGCCCCTACCTACACTGAGATATTTTATTCAGGATGTGTAAAAGTGCCATTATGTACGCATCAGTCTGGTGACTGGCAGGGGAGCTGGATCTGACCTATGAGAAATAATAAGACGCTCGCTCTCTATACCGCCGACCCTTTCCCCTATGATAGACGTTTAAATATAAAACACGGCACACCCTCTCCTCTAAAGAAGCGAATAAATGGAGATTCCCCCCGCTGTCTTAATTCCCTCGATCCTTTCTCCGGCTTTGCGTTTTTCATCTCTTAATGCCTTGCTAGCTGAATGACACTTCTGCTGCTGCTGGGGATGTTGCACACCACTACAGTGCCTTCACCCTCTTTACCGCGCCCGTGCAGCATTAGCGGACGGAAGGATCCGGTGCTGGCAGCAGCTGCCTATTCTCCGGGAGAGAGAGAGGGAACGACTGGCAGGTCTGACACTTTTTTGGCAGCGGCTCATCACCCGGCTAATTGCTTGTCGGCTGTTTTGAGTGGCAAGCAGATTAAGACGGTCGGTAGGCTCGCGCTCAGGCTCCGGGAGAGAGGAGAGTCTCTCCTGGTCTTAAGACTCATGCAATTGTCATGGCACAGGGATTTTTCATCCACACACCAGCACACATGTATACACACATGTATACACACATGGTTTTGTTCATGATGCCTTCCACATGCCCTTGGCCTCATAGTGTTCACAGTGTTAGTGTCACCGACCAGCTGTGAAAGCCCAGGTTTCACCTTCCCCTGGATAAGTTTGGCAGGCAAACACTTTTGGGTCTGTTTAGAAATATTTGTGTCTTGAGTCTTCACTACTGCAGGGAAGGATGGTGGCTGTCAGAATCCATCTGCATGCAGCCTAATCACTAATCAGCCTGCCACTACACACACACAGACACACACACACACACACACACACACACACACACACACACACACAGACACACACACAGACACACACACAGACACACACACACACAGACACACACATACAGACACACACACACACAGACACACACGCACACTGTAAGTGTATATGCATTGATCTGGTCCTTATTGCAGTCGATGCAGTGGGTCCAGTGCATGCGTCCCGACCCCTTGGTAGGTATTGACCTGGGGGCTCTGTGACGCTGGTAGACTCTTTAATTAGCCCTCACGTTTACTTTACGTTTGCCGGCTACTGAATAAGCCCTACAGCCCTCTCTCTCGCTCTCTCTCTCTGTTTGTGTTTTCTCTCTCTCTCTTTGTGTTATCTCTCTGTGTATCCTCCCTCTTTTATCTCTCTCTCTCTCTCTCAATCTGCCTGTCTGTCTCATCACTCTCTTTCTTCACTCCTCTCTCACCATCTTTTCTATTTAAGACTGCCTGTTAATACTGTCAAAACTGCAGGACTGCTGTGTTACATAGAAGTCACCCTGGCTGTGAAGGGAATTCTCAGGTTTGTTTATAGTTGAATGGTGAAATGAACGACAGCAAAAGTGTTTAATTTAATGGATGACTCATGTGTGCTGATCCTTGTGTGTTTGACGAAAAAGAGGGGGGTGAGAGAGAGAGAGATAGAGAGTGTGCGTGTGTGTGTGTGTGTGTGTTGTAGGGTAGTTCCTTCTTGCACTTCGCAGAGCTGCAGTCATTAGAGACAGAGATGTGTTTACTACTTTTAAGCAGCAGCAGACCATGTTTAATTTATTTCTAATCACAAGTACCTGCTGGATGAGAATGTTCCCCAGAGCCTGTGTGTGTGTGTGTGTGTGTGTGTGTGTGTGTGTGTGTGTGTGTGTGTGTGTGTGTGTGTGTGTGTGTGTGAGTGTGTGAGAGTGTGTACTGTTACGACCCTGGTGGGTCTAGGCCCTTGATATTTGCATGCCTGTTCTGTCTGTTTCCTTAGCAGGTAATGGGAAGCAGGTGTACCCCAGGTGTAACCCATGGTTGGTTGGGCTACAAAAGCCCTGATCAAATGGCAGTCGGGGGAGCGTTGGGTTGGTCGTTGGATTTGGATAGAGATTGGATTTGGATTGTTGTTGGTTTTGGAGTGTCGTCGTCGTTTGTTTATATTACCATTTACCTGACTTTACATTACATCTTTTGTTTCTCTTCACAACACTGATCTTCACCACACGTTTGCTATAATTATTAGATAACTATATAACCTTGTAAATCATTAATAAATATATTATTATTATTATTATTATCCTAAATTCTGCGTGGCCTCCCCTTCTTGTTTCGTGCCTTGAGCTGGCTCGTAACAGTACACAGTTGTGTATGTGTGTTATTGCGTGTGTTGGTGTATTAGCGGTGTGCTTTGTGAAACTCTCCACACTTTCAATGCGTGACGAACAAGTGGCACTCGACTCACTCATCCTCCCATACTGGGCTCTCCACTGTGTTTTACTCCACATGCACCTTTTTGCTCGCAATCAATGAAAAGACAGAACAGACACATCAACACTCTGCCCCCCCCCCGCAGCCTTTCTCTGAACTCCACTCACTTTCCCTTATGACTCAAGTGTAGTCTTCCCTTTGAGATGGACGCGTACTTCCTCTTTTTTCCCACTAACCAACAGCACGCTGCGATGGGTGTTAATCCAGACAATGTTTACTCATTATGACTAATGTTCCCGGCAGCCCTCTCCATCGCCTCGGGTCAATTTCACGGGCCAGAAGCTGTTAGTGATCTCATTAGCTGATCTGCTGCCCAGCGGGTTCAGCTAGATGCGGATCAGAGGCTGGGCTGGACATTAGCATACCAGAGTAGTCAGATTCGGGTCTCTGGGTTTTTTGTTTTTGTTTGTAGATTATGTAAAACCCACATGGCCAGTAGGTGGCGCAATGGGATCGAGTTCACCTTCACAGCTGATCCTTGCACACACAGTGGGATGGTGTGAGCTGGAATCAGACAGGCAGACCTGACTGACCAATGAATGAATGTCACGGTCCGGTTTCCATGACCGGCAGTCCCCTGTGATATGCGAACCGTGTTTGGGTCGGGGGGCGTTTGTGGGAAAGTACAGGAGCCTGGAGGGCCCAGCCGTACTGTTTGTCCAGTTCTCGCTCCCGGACAGGAAGATTATGCCCGTCCGTCTCTCTCTCTCTCTCTCTCTCTCCCTCCCTGTCACTCTCTCTCTCTCTTTCTCCCCCTCCCTCCCTATCACTCTCTTTCTTTCTCCCCCTCCCTCCTTTCCTCTCCTTTAGCTGTCAGTCTTCCTCAGCTTATGGCTCTGTCTCTTCTGCTGGCACACTCTGTTGCTCTGTTGATTCCACCATCTGCTCCACTCCCCTTACATTCAGTTTCAGTGCATCCCGTCCCATCCCATCCCATCCCTTGCCATTAGTCTGTCCTGTGAGAGAGAAAGAGAGGAGAGAGAGAGTGAGAGAAGAGAGTGAAAGAGAGAAAGAGAGTGAAAGAGAGAGAATGAGCAAAAGAGAGAGTGAAAGAGAATGAGTGGGAAAGAGAGTAAAAGAGAGGGAGAAAGACAATGAGTGAGTGAGAGAGAGAGGGAGAAAGAGCTGCAGCCATGGTGATGGGCATGGGCATGCCGTGCTCTCTGTTTCATAGCACACAGCTCAAACCTCACAAACCCAAGTCTCACACCTTCTGTTTATAATTCACTTTTTTCCCTTTTTCTTCTCTTCGGTGACCTTATTCATGGCATCAGGCTTGCTTTCCATCACCCCCCCGTGCAACATTTCACGCTGTTCATAACACCTACGGCATGGTGTTGTTTGATGTGACGCGCTCATTTTCCCCCGATTTAGGTATTCATCTCTACTGGAAGCTGAAGTGGCATTCAGGGGCCCCATAAGTAGCCTTGTTTACGCGTTTACTCTTTAGGATTCACTCAGTTGTGTGTTTGTGTGTGACTCACACTGTCCATCAGTGGTCTCATCCTGAAAGTCATGTTTTGTTAGTCCCCCCCCAAGGATGCATCTATGTGTGTTTTGCCCATGTGTGGCTCTCGCTGAAAATATCCACGTCATTTCAAGCTGTTTTTTCTATCTCACAATCAGTATTTCTCTCTGACCTTGACGTAGAATCCAATGTGATTTTTTTATTTTTTTCACAGACAAATTGTTGAGATTTGTTTTCAGGTGCTTGAACGGACACTTAACATTCAGCTGTTTAGAGAATTGGAATTTGCTTTCCAAACCCTTTCAGCACTGGTGTAGGACGTTATGGTGGATGATCAGATTTGAGTGCCTGGAGGATGCTGGATAAGGACTCTAACAATTCTCTTTCCAGGACAGTGGAAATGCCAGGATTTCCAGCCGTGCATAGAGTGTTGACAATATGTCTTATGTTCCTGAAATGAACTTTGACCCCTTTTGTCATTTCTCTATAGGTGTCCAAAAAGGTCGCTGATCTCATCCTGGAGAAGCAGCCCTCCTATGTTAAGGTAAGTGATCGTTATGACCCTGTCATCTCACTTTCTCTCTCTGTCTGTCTCTTCCACACACACACACACACGTACACACACACACACGTACACACACACACACGTACACACACACACGTACACACACACACACGTACACACACACACACGTACACACACACACACACACGTACACACACACACACACACACGTACACACACACACGTACACACAGACACACACAGACACACACAGACACACACAGACACACACAGACACACACAGACACACACAGACACTCACAGACACTCACAGACACACACAGACACACACAGACACACACAGACACACACAGACACACACAGACACACAAGCTCTGACTCTGTCAGACAGTCAGTAACTCACTCTTGTCACACACACATACAAACACACAGTCTGTCACACACCCATACACTCACACAGTCTCTCTCACACACACACATACACTCAAACACTCACACCCAACATGCAGGAACACACACAATCCCGCACATGTTCACCTTCAAGATCTGAATGGGTGACTCAAAGTGTTTCTGCATTCAAAAAATCGTCTCAATAATTGCCCACACCAGCTGGAGCAGCTGTTCGTCTGCACGAGAGCATTTGCGTCAGGGTCAGTCACACTCTAAAATAAGCCTACACATCTCTCCCATGCCTCTCCGTCTCTCTGTCTGACTCATATCTAGAAATGCACCGAGGTGATTTTATGTGTTGTGCTGCTGCTAATCCTCCAGCCCTTTCACGCATCCTTTTGTCTCCATGGCAGTATGTGTTTCCCTAGCCCCCCCCCCCCGTGCACCCCTGCCAACGATGGCTTTTTATAGCACACCTTAACAAACGGTATGAATCACCTGTTTGCATTCATGGCTGACACCATGTCTGATGGGTATGTCAGGAATAGCTTCCCTACCTATAATTTTGACGTCATTTTTTTTTTTTTTTTTTTTTTAATCTCGAGTGATCGCTTCCTTCATATTTCTTCAGTCCTTTTTCCTGGGATCATCAAAGGGAAGGGAGAAGAAAGGAAGTGGGATGTCTCGTCTCTTTGGCCTGCGGCTACCTTCCCTCAGATCCCTAATAGGATCACTTTGAGAATGTCTTCTTCCCCCCGTCTCTGGCGCACACACAACTTAGGGGCCTGTTGTGTGGTAAGCTTTGATCACGGCTATGGTGGGATTCACCGCTTTCAGGCGGTACGCCGAGCCTCTTGGCATAGGGGACTCTGGAATCATAGAGGGGCTTGATTAGCCTTTCCGAGGTACCTCTCAAGCCTGTGAAGGTCTGGCGCTTGCGTCAGTCTACAAATTAGCAACCAGTGCGGAGTGCAGCATGTAGTTGAACGATTAATTGACTAGATACATGGAGGGCTATGCTTAGATTAGGTGTCTCCGTGTGTAAAATCACTTTAAAAAACTGTCCTGCTCTGATGACACACTCTCTCTCTCTCTCACTCTCTCTCTCTCTCTCTATGTATATACGTATATCTTTCAGATGTTCTTCTCTTCCTCTGATAACATTGACTAGTATTGACCTGTGAGGAAAAGAAAGACCAAAAGCTAGAGTTTTGCCCCTGAAAGATTTCACCGTGTCTTTTAAGGCAAGGCTTAAACTCAACCCCAGAGCTGGTCTCCATCTCTCACCTGTCGAAAAGCAATCTCAGCCTTGAGGAAAGGCAATAACAGTAATTATGCCAGGACCCTCACTCAGGATTAAGAGTTCAAAATCCAAGTTTGCAATTCCCATTTGTTCTGCCCCAGACACTCACACGATCATTAGACTGAATTGATTCTAGCTCCTCAAGCAACGTTTTCCCCACCGTATTATAACATGGTGGCCTCTGCATCATGCAACCAATCTTTAATAATTGGAGCGGTGGAATGGAAAGGGAGGAGCTGGATCCACAGAAAACAGTGGTTGCTGAGGACCATCTTGAAGGTGGCCTCTCTCCATCCCTCGTGGTTTCCAGATACTTATCGGCTTTGAGCTAAAACAGAGGACGTTTAATTAGGTGGCCAAACTAGCCTGGTATGGAAGGTCTGTCAGGTAGAGGAGATGGCCCACTGGAGTGCAAGTCCTAATGAATCACGGCCAGATACCCTGTCGGGTAACACAATGAAGAGAAATGAAATGGTCTCGGCCCACAGTTTATTTATTTATCACTGGCCACAGGTGCTCCTGTGCTGAACGTTTGTCTATTAAACCAGACTCTCATTGCACCTCCTTTGTACTCTTGGTCATTGGATAGTGGCCCTGTTGAAATTGGTTTGGAAATTGCACTGTTTTTCAAATCCGTACACACGTACACACACACAAATGCTCTCCTGTCTTAGAGAGAGCCATATTGGTTAAGAGCACAGACTGTTCTGGAGTGTTTGCTTTTTATATTTTCCCTTCCATTTTGAAATCCCAAAGCACCCCTTTGTTGAACACCTGCTGGCTTTCAATGCATAGGCAATGCACCACTGTCAGGAGGATAACAGTGAAGAGCTTGAACAGAAAGCGTCTTGTGAAAGTCCCAAGTGACTGTACCAGAGAGCATGACCTTGACATTTGACCTGTGACTCCTCGGGGAGACAAGAGATATGCAGCAGAAGAGTTTGGAGAGTTTGCTGGAAATGTTTTGAATAAGATCCATGCACACAGCGTTGCATCTGGAAGAGGTATTAGTTTGTGGGGTTCGAAATAACCCTTCAGGCTTCCCTAAATCTGTCCAACAAAAGAAGCCCAAATGAAAATAGGAAATAGGCTTTTGGATACTTGCGTCAAAAAAAGACATGTTGGTAGAATGTTAAAGTAAGGGAATACTACTGAATTATAGTTAAATGTCATCTTGGGGTGATTGTCAGGTTCAGGGTAGGGTGCCCTTTTGCCATCCTGACACTGTTTACGCTATTGCTTCCCTGACCGCCAGCTGCTCTGAGTGAGTGGGATGTTGAGCCACAGGCCCACGGCTTATAGAGAGCCATAAATACTCCATGGAAGTAATCAACAGCTCCATGGCGTGGCCATCCTCCTTTCTTTCTTCTTCCTATTTTCTTCTTTTTTTGCCATGTGGACTGGACTGCCTAAATTCGGTGGCTCTGGGAGACCGTGATTCACTGTGCTTGACTAGGTCCTAATCCACATCCTACGCTTCTCACTCCCTACTGAGTGCCCTCAATGACTCACTAAAGGGTCACAAAAAGGGCACTTCCAAGGGTACTTGAGGGAGATTCGGGGTGTGCGCTGTTTGTTCGGCGATGCTTTTAAAAAACGACAGGGTTTTGAGAGAGTAAGCCGTGTCAAACAGCCAACGCAGTTTGCCCGCGCCCTCCTGTTAACCTCGGTTCTCCTCGCAGTGATTTAAGCACGGTTTTAATGCTCGGCTATTTTTCAGCTGAAATATGTCCTGCTCTCATTTTCCTGGCCTGTGCTTGAGAAATCCTATTAAGAAAACGTGCCAGCAGCCTCCTTGGTGGTTTGTTCGTTCGTTTGCAGTTTGAACATGTCGTTAATGGCCTTTTCAAAATGGACTGTAAGAAGATTCACTTGTAGTAGATGGTGGAGTCTTGTTGTGTTACCCTAACCCCAACAAGACAGTGACTACTAAAGGTCTGACATCTGAAAGGTCTTCCTTGTGACATCAGGGGAAGAAAGGACCTTTTGTTGCCACATTGCCGGCGGTTCAGCGTGGCATTGATTTTCTCCACCTCATATTCGCTCTACAAATAATGATTTTATCGCAGCACTGTCCCGTTTTTCCTCTTTGAGCACTTTCTTTTTCCTCGTGGTTTAATGGCTGTGTGTCCTATGACGAGGTCACACAGCATGCTTTCAAACCTCGGGCTGTGACAGCTGGCTCTTCAAGAGCGTGAGAAAGAAAGAAAGAGACAGGCAGAAAGAGAGAAAAATGGAAGGGAGGGTGGGTGGTGGAGAAATTGTCATTTGGGCGATTAGCTCAGCGGCTTGCTCTGCGTTCGGGGCATGTTTTATCTCTGTGAGGTGCAGAGCTGCCTGTCCAAACTTAAAAAGCTGCCTTTTTGCTTAAAGCATGGCCCACTCTTCCCTCCCCTCCCCTACCTCTCTCTTTTAGAAAGTTTAAGGAAGCAAACAAAAGGAAAGTAACAAAACCACTAGCATATCATTTTGCAGTTTGAATTGTCGGCAAAAGAAAATGGGTGGTGGGTTTGGCATGGGTCGCAGAGGAACAGAGCCCTGTAACAAGATGTACCCTCACTGAACTCGTTAATGGCGACGGTAACCCCACTCTCACAGAATAACACCCGAAAATTAGAACAGCAGCGCTGCCTTGGATAAAAGCTTTTTCTGAAACACAGAATGCTTCACTCTGAAGGTGCTTCGCTCCTTACCTCATAACGTTCCATTATTCGCTGTAAAGGGATTCGACCAGAAAGAACGCGTGAGAATGTGGTCGCACGGCCGTGTCCAATGCGTGTGTTTGTGTGTTTTTGTTTTTCACATGTCAGGAGCTGGAGAGAGTGACGTCACTGCAGACCAACCTGCAGCTGGCCGCAGTCATCTGCACCAATGCCAGGAGGTGAGTGAGTGTTCGGGTGGCGGCGCGCTGGTCTCTAGGACAGCCTAGAGCTCTAGGGAGGAGACATGGGCCAATCTGTACCAATTTGTAAGGATAGGCGCGCCCTACTTCCAAAATAAAGGCGATTTTGGGTGCGAGTGAAAAAGACTGTTAACTTAAAAGTAGAAAAAAATGCACTGACGCACTTGGCCGAAACGCGTCTGCGAATAAACTGGTCAAAATAAATAAGCAATGAGCCAATCTGTACCAATGTCATAGTTAAAATTTCACAGAACACTCAAAGCCTGCCGTGCTTGCATCCTTTCATGCTGGGAGGTGATGGTAGGTAACAGTGTCCTTGGTGGAGGAACAAGTGGATAGACTTAATCTGCATTTACTGGAGTACTCAGTAATACATGAGAAGGTCTACAAATTCAGTTCTGTAGGATCATCAGAACTAATAAAATATTTTCCGTTTATTGCTGTCATGCCTCAAGTAATTCAAATGGATTGCCTTGTTTTTTTTAGGCAGCTAAGCTTTTCTAAAGAGGGCTTCACTGAGGCCAGTCTGGGGCTCCTGGCCAATCAGAGGAGGAGGACGCTGCTGACAGGCTTACTCAAGTCACTGAGGACCATAAAGACCCTGGTAGGATCCTTGACATGGCTCCACTCAGCTCAACATGTAGAACTGGGCACTAGTGCTAACTGGAAAAATAAATATAATTTAAGGAAACGTATCGATAGATGCATACCCTGAATTGCTTTGTGTGATGATTCAAGCTCTCGTTTCTCTCTGTTGACCTGGACGTGAGTCCGCTAACGGTCTGCTTTGTGTTTCTTCTTCTTTCTCGCAGCAACGGACGGACGTGAGGCTCAGTGAGATGCTAGAGGTGAGTCTCCCGGCCCCGACCACTCCATGTCCGTAATAGTGGATCAGACAGCGAAAGGCAGCATAATAGGTCAAACGGCACTTGAGGAAATGTTCCCTCTGTTGCAGCCAAAACCGCTTCTGAAGAAACTGCATGTCTAACCACAATGTTAAAAGGCAGCTTGCCTCAGTCTTGCTGGAGGCACGTCCAATTTCAAAGGCTTTTGGGAAGGCTCTGTAAGCCATGCCGTGTCTGTCATCCTTGTAAGGTAGTAAGATGTAGGTTTTAAACAAACTGGATGGTTTCTTTTTTATACAAACCCCACCACTGGTAAGCATTAGGTTCAGCTTTCAAGTCCTATGTTAGGTCTCAGTAGTTCTGACACTTCTCGTTTGCTTCATATGTTTCTCTGTCTCTTTCCTTGTCTGTCCTCCCTTGTTCTTTCTCTCTTTCTCTCTCTCTCCCACCTCTCTCTCTCTATATTTCTTTCATGGTGTTTGTAGGAGGAAGATTATCCAGGTGCTATCCAGTTGTGTCTGGAATGTCAAAAGGCGGCCAGCACGTTCAAACACTACAGCTGCATCAGGTATGCGAGAGATGCCCGACATGAAATCCACAGTGTCGGTAGCAGCCGCTGGTCTTGACTGTCTAATCCAAAATTGGACTTGGCACTGACAGAATGGATGAATGGGCTTTTGAGGGATTAAAATGTCTCTCTCCTGTAAAAAAATGATACATAAATAAATAATCATTTCCCTCTGTTATTGGCCCCAGTACAACATTGATAATTGGCCTGGTCTACTAGTCTGAAGCACTTTGAGAGGGTTGCTCTTTATGAATGCGTCTATTATTTGTTTGTGTGCGGTGAGTCAGGCCGCTGAATCTGGTTTTGCCTCTCAGATGTTTCCAGAAGGTTATTGTTGCTGAGAAAGAGCTCTTGATTGAAGCACCATATTTTAGTTTAAAGTGGATCTTTTCTAAAGGGCCTTGAAATGGGCACAAACAACAGTCTGCTGCATGCTTTCACTGGGACACATTCTGAAGCCCCGAAAGAGAGGAGAGTGAGGTGCACTTTGTCTTGTGAAAAAAACAAAGTGCTTGTAGACCTTGAGTATCCTGATGATCTAGTTTTGTAAGCAAGAACAAAACAGAATTCCCCAGTATTCCCCAAACTTTGCTTCTTGTTATCTAGTCTGAGGCCTTTCATGGCATTTGTGTGCACTTTCCAGACCCTTAAGATGTAGTACTTGATTGTAATACACTAGGTAATTTTCCTCACATTCCTCTAGTTTTCCATTCAGTGAGTGCACTCAGGAAACTGTTTGTGCATTGTCCTGGTTCTGTAAGTGGGATAAAAACAAAGTGGCTAACACCGAACATTTATTCCACTATTCCAGCCAATCAAAAACAACGAGTGCTTGTGCGCCAACGTTGCTTCAATAGCACTGAAGGGAGGAGTACCCAGTTAAAATATCAAGTGTTTCACCAGCATCAAGGATTACACCTTTTAAATATAAACAAACACGTCAAAAAAAACCCTAGCAACGAAATCAGTTTAGAATAGAATTGCTTAGGATGACTGTGGGACATCTTTTCACTCCTCCATGTAGAATGTTATGGAAGTAAATCAAGCCAACAGCACTATGGCCTGTACCTCATTAGTACATTACCATCATCAATCCTGTTGGTAGGGAAGCAGTGTGTTATTGTTTCGTATTTAATCTACTTAACCCCTGATTGTCTTTGCACTTCATCTACCATTAAACATACTGTCCCAATCCCCACAACCCCCCTACACTGCCTGTGGTCTTTTTACCCCCTTACCACTTCATTGAGGTGTTACCCTTAACGTAAGGGTCACCTCACCACCAGACTCGTGTGATTTGCACACAGCTTCTATCTACCTGATTCAGCTGCTCTTGAGGTCTTTTCAAGGCGCCAAGTCTATGTGTGTGCAGAACGTTACAAGTTAAACAACTTGAGTTTATTTTTTTAAGTGGGATTGTTATGTGGGGTCACGGTTCAATAAATCTGATCCAAACGAATGCACAGTGTTATGTAAGCAGTTCAAATACATCAGCACAGAACGTGTGAAACAGAATAAAAAAGTCTATTCAAAATGGTTTATCAAGACAGATTCACAACAGTTTTTGACTGTACATTCAAGCGCCTTAAGACAATTGTATGGTTGTTGCTATATAAATAACATTGAATTGAATTGAATTGAATTGAATTGGAAGGAAAGAGAGGAGATCTAGGAGATGTCTGAAAGACATGTGACTGTTTTGCCGTCTTTCGTCTCTTCCCAATTTCCGTCCCCCTCACTCTCTCCTCCCATCTTTGTCTGTGTGTCATGCCAGCCAGTGTCTCTCCTCCCATCTCTGTCTGTGTGTCATGTCAGCCAGTGTCTCTCCTCCTATCTCTGTCTGTGTGTCATGCCAGCCAGTGTTCTCTGGCCAGGATCGGGTCCTGTGCACTGGGATTCTCACGGCTCGTCAGCCAGCAGTGAGCCCTGTCTGTGTAGGGAGATATCCCCCTACACACACACACACACACACACACACACACACACACACACACACACACACACACACACACACACACACACACACACACACACACACACAGCCAATGGAGTCCTGGCCATTCTCTGCTTCAACTCATTTAAATCCTTTCCATTCTGGGAAGGGTAAAACTTTGCATCCAGAAAGTATTTTGGGGGGTGGGGTAGGGAAGTTAAGTGTGCCATCTTGATGAGCGCTCCTAAGATTTTGCTTTAAGTTGATTTTCTGCTCTTGAGCCCCCATTGAAGTGGGGAAGCACTCTGTCCCCCCGTAAGCCGCCTGGCGTCTGCAGGGGAAGCCTCGTGGATTTGAAGAGTTTTTTGAGCTTTGCTTCAGAGGCGAGGAGCTCAGACACATTGTGTGAGGGGAAAAAAAGAGAAGGAGAAAAAAAAATCTCCTCAGAAAACACACATCCCTCATCCGCCGAACACCCTCTCCTACATGAGTCTGAAAGTTTACCAAGGAACACTATCCTTTTGAATTGATGAGAGCAGAGAGCAGAGGTAGTGTATGACCGTGGTCACTCACCCTCAAAACCACATGTGATCCACACGCCTTTTCAATCTACTAATGTTTCTTTTCACTCCATCATGTTGTGGTGTGAGATGGAGGTCACACCGCTGCTGCAAGTCGGGGGGGGGGGGGGCACAGACAGATTGTTGAAGGTGAGAATGGTGAAGTGGGAACCATTCCAACAGGAGGAATGACATGTTGGAGGTGAAGGAGAAAAGGAGGCTCAGCGAGAGGAAGACAACAAGCCTGCTGTGGATGCCAACAGGAGGACGCTGACAGTGCCGTCTGGCAGGATGGCGCAGTTGTGCTTTTTCTTTATTTTTTTTGCTGCCAGTCAAACCCCCTCTGCTGCCAAGCCCATTGTTTCTGGAACAATTATCCCCCCTCCCAAAAAAGCTGCTGCTTAATGTTTAACCAGATTTTTGAATGATGGGTAGAGAAGCGCACTTTCTGGTCGCGCTGCATGTATACCTCCAGTGGTATCTGGCCTCTGTGCCAGCGTTGACCCCATGGAGTGTGGTAAGAGGCTCTCTTGGGGGATGGCTCAGGGGGAGGTACTGCTCAATGATCAGATTCATGTAGCAGAAAACCTAAAAATACAGCAGTACTGTCTCTGTCTTACCCACCACTCCCCTCCCCCTATCACCTCCACCGCTCCAGAACTAAAATAACCCTCTTGAAGCCGCCCTGCTGTTTCCCCAGGTGGGTCTCCCCTCATAATGAGGCCAGGCACCGTCTGGGTTTGGGCCGGGCCCTGAGTTCAGGGGAGCCAAGCTGCTGTTTGCAGACGGCATAGTCCTCCCCTACCTGCTTTACATTCCTCCCGTGGCCTCTCTGTTTCTCTACCTCCAATGGGGAAGGGTGGAGATGGTAGATACATGCTAAGTAGGCTTTTAGATTGCATCCTCTCGTTGAATAAGGCTAATGATGCTCTAATATGCCCCTTCCCTTCGAGCATGGACCAGTGTTTTTTTTCCATTGTCTGAACTAAGGCTCGTCCCAGGCAGGACATAGAGATGAATTGGTTGGTTCTGCTTGCTTGCAGCGCCAGGGTCCTCTAACCGTGGTCGGTACAGTGGTTAGCACACAGGACTCAACTGATCCTCATGTGAAGTTCTTGTGCCCTCCGGTGAGCAGGCTTTATTATTAGCCTCATGTTTATACTTAGGTATAGAGAAAGTGGCTTTCCAATTGCTTGAATAAAAAACACACACACACACACACACAGAACCACATTCTAGTATGTGACTGTTCCTTTCTCCATCAAACTATGCGTGTTTGGACCAAAACCACAGTAAAACAATGCGATTTTATCTTGGCTGCCAATACCCGTCTTTTTGACTGTAAATAAAGGCTTAGCTACCTCTGTAAACAGATGTGGAGCGTTGGACCTGGCAGCGGCGCGTCTCGGAGTTGGCAGTCACAATACGCGAGCTGTCGCTTGTCGTGAGCCCTCAACGGGCGAAAACATCTGGTGTTTCACACAGCACCGCCAAACAAGCATGACTGTTTTGTTTGTCAGAATTAGTTTTGCATTGTTTTGCCATTAACTTCTAGTTTTGCTTTTATACCATATTGTAGCAGGCAGTGCCTTAGCTTAGAGTCCTCCAAACATTGATATATCATCAACGTAAACACAAACACAGTGTCGATGTTCATGTTTGGACAAAAGGGCACAAAAGCTCACTCTGGTGAGCATAATTAATGCTGTCTGTATAATTACACGTAGAACATAGCATAGAATAGATCCTACAGTGATCTAAAGACCCCTCTCTCCTCTTGTTTTAAGATTATCAATTGAATAGGGTGGAATTTGTTGTAATTTCCTCTTGTTTTAGTGAGCGTGTTGACATGCCTAAAGCAAAGAGCAGGGAACAGAATAGCCTTGTTCTGCTAAAGGGTACCTTCATTATGATATTGCAAATAAATGTGATACAGAACTGTGCAATGCAGGTGATTTGGAATTTTTAGTTCTCACCTATTTGAGCCCTAGCGAGATATTTGAGAAATGATCTCTGTGTTTTATGGTTTGGTCAAGACTGATCACTCCATTTGTAGGGATGGTTATAAATGTTGACATTTGGTTGACATTTGGACTTTATGCATGTTACCTCCTGAAATGCGCGTATACAAAAAAAGTTTGATTTGATTATGAGTACTGGTTTGGAGTGAATTTATTCAGAATAGACAAGACTATAGCCGACCATGAGCAAACATTACCAGAGAAGGATCAAAGAATTACTTGACAGTTCCTGTCCTACCTATGGTCCACCCGCACAGTGCTGTAAACTGAAGCCAGTGCTATCCCTTCCGCCTTCCCCTGTAGGAAAACTGGTCTTCTCCATAGCACCTGTGCCTTTCCACGTGAGCTTTTGGACACACAGATAAGCCTCCTTTTGCATATCAAGAGTTTCTTCTCCTTTTTGGTGTAATTGCCTTCCCTCTCCCCGTTAATGTCTAATCCCCCTGTCGCAAGTGAAGCTGTTTATCTCTTCCTGCTAATCTCTCGCAGTAATGGAACCTTCAATTACACATCCGTTCAGGTGGGGGCTGCAGTTAATTACTCTCTGACCTTGGCGAGAAAAACTAGCCGGACTGAAGGATTTACCGCCTGACTTAGCCATACACATTTAGCCCCACACCTGCATCATAACCCTGTCATAGAGCAACTCCGCTTAAATAATAAACAATGGCAGTCGACTATTCCAAAGTTTGGTTGCACTTTAGGATAGTTTAGCCCCTCAGGAAACACACATATTCTTTCATTTAGTTGATTTCGGTGCTGAGGATGAGGTTTGGGGGGGGGTGAGGTTTCAACAATCCCTGTCCCTGATCCATTTTGCTTCAAAGTCCTAATATTGTCCCACTGAAATGGAGAATCTCCCCAAAGGTCACACATAGTTGTTTATGCCATTGCAAGCTATTATTTAAATATAATGATCTGCAACAGCAATGCCATTTGAGATCAGCTCTGTAGAGCTCTCTGTAGAGGCGGATTGAAAGGGAGGAGGGGTAGGAAGTTTATTATTGTCTGTTGGGTGTTGGGTTTGTCGCTGAGGTGCCTGCAAACGAAAACTGCAGACTTCCACTGGTCGCTCCCTCTCCCTATCCCTGTCCTCCTCGTCCTTTCCGGAAGCGCCGTGGAAATGACAGTGTTGTGTTTCGGTTATGATTAGTTTTCCATCTCCTCTGTGGCCCTCTTGGGGAGGGGGGGGGGGGGGGTTGTGTGGCGAGGAGCGCCTATTGTGGAAACTCATTAAAACGTGATTACACGACGCTTCCTAGAGCACGTGTGGGGGAGACCCGAGCAGGCGCAACAGAGGCGTGCGCCGTGGGAATGCAGGAATGCAGCAGGCACTTTGCTCGGCATCGTTGGAAATCCTGTGCAAGCGTTTGTGACGCGTGCATGCTGTTTTGGCTTTTGTGACGCTCCAGGGTTGAGGCAGGTCCTCCTGTTCCGTTCCCCAAAAGACTCCACTACACTGCGCTGGCCTCCTTCCGCTGAGCTGTAGGACCCACACTGTGGTCTGCTGATACCTTGCTACCCTTTGGCAGCTCTACATGTGTATGTGATATTTCTTTGCTATATTTGTTATATATATATTCCTTTCTTCGTTTTGGAGCAGTGGTCTTATTCACAGAAAGGTCATACTCCCTTCCTCAGTTGTGAAACAGTGGCTTGGTACTCGTCTCCTCGTCTCCCGCACCTGGCTGCTATCTACATTTTTACATGCTGTTCCCTGGTGCTCAGACCAATCACATTAACACTGGTAATTGAAATAAGGCACCCAGGGTTTGCTTCAAGCCCCCCTCTCTCTCACTCCCTCCCTCTCTTCTTCTGTCTCTCTCTTTATTTCTTTCCTTATCTACCGTTCTCTCTCTCTCTCTCTCTCTCTCTCTTTTTCTGTCTCTTGCTTTCATTTTATCTCTCTCTCTATTTTTCTCTGCTAAGTGTCATGGGTGTCTCATAATGGAGATTTGATGCATTCTGTGTGTTCCTCAGGCGAGGGCAGGGCGACCGCCTTGGTTTCTCTTGTCAAAAGGATTTTTTTTTGAAGAAGAACTCCAAAAACAGGGACAGTGTGAAAAAAGAAACACAAACGGACGGGAGGGGGGAGGGGCTCTAAAACATATCAACCCTCACAGTTCTCAGTGTGTAATGAGGAGAATCCTAGCATCTGCACCCAGCTGCTCTGCATAAAGCATGGCCTTCCTCACCCATGGCCAGCTTCCAATGTGGGCATATGTGGTGACTGAGGACTCCACTGGGCAAGGAGAAACTGTGTCATTGGCCAACACTGAGGTCATTAATACAGCACCATCACAGCTTCATTATGCTCTGGAATCACTGAACACATAGATGGAGACCTGTCAAAATGATGAATCTGTGTAAGCTGTGTGCCAGGTCTGTGCACTTGCCCTCAGATGGAGATGTCTCTCGCCATAGGCTGTGTAGAGAAACTGTTGCTTTCCCTGTGCTGCAGGTGGGCCCATTCTTTGGTGGAGAACGGCTATGTGTCCCTGGGCTTAATGGAGTGGAGCAAATAGCTGGGTGGCTTTGTGCACAGAAACACAATAGCTGCTGTCCTGGCTATTTGTGAAACAAGCTGCGTGTGTGTGTTTGTGTGTTTGTGTGTTTGTGTTCCTCCCATAGTTAAAAAGAAAACTGGCTGCTCAGGATTTTTCTGTTCCTAAAAGGAACTTGGTGGATGCCTTCAGCATGAGCAAGAGCCTTACAATGTCTCTTGTTGTTATTTCTGCAGTGAGTTGAATTCAAAGCTTCAGGACACGTTGGAGCAAATAGAGGTATGTTGCCTATACCCCGACACACATATACACACACACATATACACACACACATATATACACACACACACACACACACATATACACACATATGCACACACACACACATATATACACACACACACACGCACATATACACGCACACATATACACACACACACACACACACACACACATACACACACACTTTCAACTCATAATTAGACTATCATCATCATTAGTTACACAAACCATTTTTAACCCACTGTAATCAGGGTGTTAATAACAATGTAACAGTAATGTCATCAATTGTGACTGAATTCTTACTGAGAACCCAAACACTTCACTTAGAGCCCCCTGTGTTGCTTGTTTTTCTGTCAGCCAGAGATAGAGCAGTAGCATGCAGGCCTCTGCCCAGCGCCTGGCAGATGGGATGCCAGGGCTGGCCAGTGTCCTGTGGAGCCTCTTGAGAGCTGGCTCACCACATCATGTTTATTTATCACCTTTCTCCTCTGTCTCTCTACATCTCTCTGTCTCTACATCTCTCTCTCTCTCTCTCTCTCTCTCTCTCTCTCTCTCTCTCTCTCTCTCTCTCTCTCTGTCCATCTCTACCTCACACCAGGTCTTTTCTACCTGTGAAGACCCATTATGTGATTATCAGAAAAGCCATAGCCTGACAACAGTGCTTATTTAAAATTGTGAAAGAAAAATAAAATGATAAGTTCTAGACCTCTATACATACTATCATCAGTAGATCTGAACAATATTTAGTAATGACAATTTGGGTTAAGATACAGTAAGATAATACAAACATTCTAATTTCATGCGAAGATATAGGAGACTGGTTCAAAGTCTTGACGTAAGTTCTAGAAAAAAATAGCGGAAGGCAGGAACCATTAAAGCTGTTGCACGCTTTAACCTTGACAGCAGCAGGCCATCTCTGCCCTGCAGTCGAGAGTTGCTAAGCCATGTAGCTAGCCAGACCTGACGTGTGACGATGGCGGCTAATTAGTCATTTATAAATCCGTCCGTGAACCCTCCCCTCCCCACCCCTGAACTTCCCTTCCTCCTCTGACACCTCTAATCCCCTCCACAGGAGCAGCTGGATGTGGCCTTGTCTAAGACCTGCAAGCACTTTGACATCTCGCACTACACCAAAGTCCAGCTGGCCTACACCCTCCTGGGGAAAACGCAGGTGGGTGACTCACCGTCTGTCACAGGACCATTATTGCCACGACAACGACATTGACGGCAGAAAAGCTCATTGCATTTCAGCACTCCCCAAAACAGCACTCCCCCCCCCCCCCCCTTTACCTTTCCTTCATCTCCATTATTTTTCTCCCTCACACTTCTTAGATTTCTGAACTCTCGTTATCCCTTCAGCACATTTTTATTTGTCTTGCCTCATTGGGATTGGTGGGGATAAGTCATCCTTGTGCTAATGTGGTCGGCTCAGTAAGGATGTGTTCTGTGTGGGTTATTTTTTTTTGTTACCCACAAAATCGCAATCGTGATTTGAAAGCAGAGACTCCGGCAAAGCCATCTCGGTGGCCTATTATCAGACTAAACCGCTCTCCCTCCGCACGTGGGCTAGCAGAGAGTTGCAGTTTCCCCTGGAATTGTGTTTGGTTCATTGATCCTGCAGGATCAGTGGTAAACCTTCGGGAATATCATTTTTTTTGTGTTATTGTGATCTTCCCCAAAACATTGTGAAAACAGAGAGAGGTTGCCGTAAAAGTTTGCGTCTCTCGGCGCAGCAGGCAGTCTGGTGCCTCCATGTTTTCTTAAATAGCACCCTCAGACATGTGTAACTCCCACATCCCAAGCCCTTAGTTTCTTCAGCTATATAGCTAGTGTGGAAAGGCCTGATGACTTGGTTGGTTTCCACTGTCGTGTGTTGACTCTCTCTGTGTGTGTGTGTCAGTGTGTGTTTGTGCGTGTAATTGAATGAGTGGAAGTATGCATGTGAATGAGTTTTCGTAAGTGAGAAAAAATTTGTCGGTGTGTTGGAATGATGATTGTGTGCGAGAGAGAAAGAGAGATTGAGTGAGTGGCTGTATGCATGTGAATGAGTTTTTGTGAGCGAAAGAAAATGTTTCTGCTTGCAACAAAGATGATGTGTGTGTGTGTTTTCGTATATCTGTTTGTGTGTTCAGGGTTTCCCACAGAAAAAAATTAAGTTTGTACAGGACACTAGTGACATGGTGTGGGGGAATAGTCTGATTCACGCTTGCAGTCTTAACTTTTTGGTAATTATGAACACATTTATGAACCCTAGTTTAATAACAATGTCATAGCACAAGCTATAAATAAATAATACCTGTTCTGGTGTTGACTTTGTAACACTAGGCTGGTGTAGGTGACAGTGGCAACAATGGTCCATACACCTCAACTTTTAATCAAATATTATAAAAAAAGAAAGAGATATATATATATATATATATATATTTTATAGACACACACACACCACTACACTGTATCTTGTATTCTTTGATATTAACTGTTCAAGGAAAGATCCACAATGTTTTATGCTGGCAGTAGGGTAGAATGTTTGCTCCGGAAGTAGAAGAGAGTGCTATGAATGAAATGATATTTCATGTAAGCTTAAACTGTATAACATATATTGACATATTTAACATCCTAACTAAGACTCCAGGCGTAATATTTATTTGTTTAGTCGTGCTTTATGTTAATCTTAACTCACATACTGTTACGCTTGTGTACAAAGTGCTGTTACCAGTAATGCTGATTCGCACAGCAATTCTGACATTAGAAATCGTCACTTATATCAAGCAGGTCCATCCAATCAGGGCTTTTGTAGAAAATAACCTCTCCTGTATAATGAGAGCATAGGTCAATGTATTGATCAATCGCACGGACGTACAGATGCCAATAACCCTTCAAGTTGCCCTTCAGAGTGTATGGAATACTGTAACGTTGTGTTAGTTGAAAGTTGATTGGCCACAACTAAAAGGGCAACAGGTTGTGTTGCAATTTAAAGTCACCACAAACTATCCGTGCAATTTATTAGTGCCGGCTATTTTAAACATCACACATCTCTTCAGCATGTATGCATTGCATCTAATGCAGAATGACTCGTTGAGTATTCTAGCCAGAGGATATGCTGATGGGCCCCATAAACTGTGATTTTCTTTTTTTAAATTTCAACTTGAGCTGATGGAGAGGCAGCTCAGGGACTCCCT